>NC_143577.1:101216706-101516706 GCF_048544385.1 Mastigoproctus giganteus
CTGATGCGGCAACAACTAACAAAAAAAAAAAAAAAGTCTCCTGACAATAGAGTCACCAACAATAACAAGCTCATGTGGGACTAGCAGACCACAGATGTGTTGCCTGATGCACAAGAATGAGCTCTGGTGTTAAGTTGGGCACCTGAGAACCTGATGGGGCCCCATTTTTATTCCTTCGAGGGCATCTACTCTACTCTTCAAGCTCTCAGAAACCCCCATCAGAACTCTGAGTTTGCACCTAATTTCTTGACACTCTGCATCTAGCAACACACAAAGACATCCTTGGCTAAATTATGTCCTATTCCAGAAAGATCTGCAAACATTTCACTAGTTGCACATTTTTTAGGCTGTGATATGTTGGAGAATTATCCCTTCAATTCTCCCCTGAGCCACAGCACTCTCGCTGCTTTGTGCACATTGCCAGATTTGAGTCTTCTCACTATTTTGGGTGAATCCGCCACATTTTCTAAGCATTTCTGTATAAGAAATGGAGATAAAGGTGTATTACACTAGAGAATGTAAGATAAGGAATGATGGGCGTTCCTGTTGTTGTGTGTCCATATGCAGTCCTTCTGTCATTGTCAGTTTCATGGTCAGTTTTGTTGACATTGCAAGCGAGTGCCTAGGCTGCTCAAGTGGGGATAATTGTCATATTCAATGGGTACTTTTTACTCCGAGGAGTAACTTTCCCTCCCAGGTTTCTGGCCCTTCCATGGGGAGGCAGGAGCAGTGCCGCTAGGAGGCTAAGTGGTTGAAAAAGTTAGTTGGTTAGTAGAGTAATTAATATATGTAATAATAAAAAAACAGAAAGGTGAAAAATTCCTTTCTCTGTTCTTACTTGTGACTTATAAGTACAGAACTAGCTTAAAAATGACTTACCGAGAGAAAACTGTAATAAAAAAAAAAAAAATTAAAAATTAAAAAAACGAAAACTTTTATAGCTGAGCAAGACTGATAGATAATTTGCACTGGTATCACTTGACTTCGATTTTGCTTGCAACATGGAGCCATAATACCATAATTTAATTACTTAACCAGTACTTCAAATTATCCAATTTTATTTGCATGCACTAGTATCAGGGTAGAAGTAAGTAAATGTGTGCCTGCTTATATTTTTGGTAACTTTAATATGGCCCATATAGTCCCATGTGCATCTCCAACAGGCCTTGGATTTTAACCCCAATTATAATATTTCTAATTGTATATCCAATTAGATATACAAGAAATAGTGCAAAAAATCAGTTAAACCTGGGTTTATGGCTATCAACAAACTATTGGTTTGCACCTCCCCCAAAGCAAACTAGCACTTTTCTAAACATTAACACTGCATCAACATCACCAAATATTCTTGACTCCTATCCCAGTGTATCCTATTTCAAACAAAACAATCGCTTATTTGTATAATAAGTATCATGCTGCATGGAGAAAAATTCTATTCCATGAATCTAGCACAATCTCCACAAGAGGATTTTCATATTTTTCTAAGCATTCTTCAAAAGGAAGGCATATCCAAATGGTATAAAGAAATAAGTATTTCCATTAAGTAAAAGAACCTTTACACTACATTTTGAAGAGACTATAAAAAGGCTTTGTGGTTATGACTGTAACCTACAGCATCCATTAAGCTATCAACATTACTCTAGAAAGTGCGATCTCCTCTTCTGTCATACGGGAAAACCATTAGAACAAATTTTTTCTGTTTATACTCTGGCACAACAACCAAGCCAGTAGAGTTTACAATAAATCGTCAATACAAATATTTATCGTATTTAGTAGTCACGGGCTTGAACCCCAGTCCATTCAAGGAACGTATGCTATGCACTCTCGCTCCTGACCACTCGGCTACATCAGGCCTACGTTCTGGCAGCTGTAATATACAGATATGGCTGTATTGGGGAGAATGTCCCATGCCTGTAATCTGGAAACCAGCAGTTTAGCTTGATTCTTAGAAAGATTTAATGCTCAAATTAGTTCCCACTAAGTTCAATTGTGTAATCAAATGAAGTTAACTCTAAAAAACCACTCAGACATAAGGGATGCAGAATATGAATACAAGCAGTTCTCGCTTTATGAGTTCCCGGGTTTATGAGTTTTTTATCCCCCAAGTATCAAGTATCAACAAAATCGAAAATATGAACATTAAGTGCAAAAAATGAATGTTAAATATTCATAAATACTGCATTCCAAACCACATTCGTAGCAATACAATAGTGTACTCGCTTTATGATATTAATCAGTTCCAGAGACACCACAGTATCGTGAAAATACCATAATGTGAACCCAATAACACATTGTGTTTTTTGGTAATTCGTTTCAAGATCTCGGAAGTTCAATTTTAGTTGTATAACTAAGCTGTTTATCTCTCTAAAATGTCATTTTTAAGGTCAGGGCATGACCTTTTTAAGTGCACTACCCTTTCATCATTATCATATGTTCGGTTTTTTTCTTTTTTGTTAGTTGTTAGCGTATCTGCTTCTGTGGCCATAATGGACCTCCCAAAGTTTTTGCATTTTACTCTGATCCAAGCCCAAGGCGGGATTTGAACCCGCGACATATGTTCCGTTATAAGAATCAATTTTAAACGCCTTCGTGATATTTTTCTAAAGCACATTTCTGGAGGTCATGACCATAAAACTATAAAAACAATTTGCACTGCAAGCAATTATAAATGGGTAGTAAACTCGATGTTATTGCATTTGTGAAAATACCGATAGCTGGAATTGTGTGGTTTTTTATGTTATTATGGTGAAATGTGTCTCCCCTTTACTGAAATCTTCAATCGTATAAAAAACAAATAAATTTTCTGAATCTTCTCTTCATTCCTTTTTTTAAAGCCTTGTAAACTTGTTACTCCACACGAATTGTTTTAGTTGCAATTTGTGTGTGCTGTTAAAAAATACTTATGCATGCAATCGTGAAATTTATAAAGAAAACAGAAGATTATCTTGGAAATAAACACCTCTTGAAGCATTTCTGAAGAAGACGAATCCTTATGTAACAAACCAACAAGTGCCGAGCCAATAATGAGTGATCAACGAGTGTGCATTAGTCGATGATGAAGAATAAACATTCTTTAACATTTGTAAGTCGTAAATAATTTCTCTATTATTATAATTTGCTTGATTTTACAGGCTACGTTTTCATTTCTTTGGATAAATCAATCATTGTTTAAACAAATTAATTAGCTAACTAATTTCATTGTTGAAAATGTAACCCCTATTTTTAACCTTATGTCTATGGGAAATAAATTCCTGCTTTACGAGTGCATTCTAGGAACGAATTAACTCGTAAAGTCGAGAACTACCTGTATAGTGAGTAAAATTCCAAAAAGGAAAATGTGTACAGGAAAGACAGACTGGACAGCAAGGGGTCTAGTTTATTGGATGGCCTGTGCAATGCTGAGTCACTTTGGTGTGACATAAGCACAGGGAAAATTAAAATGAGGGAAGGAGTCTGCTATATGCTCAAGTCATATCAGAGTCATTTGGCTGTGATGTGTATGAACAACTACAGAGACAGATGCAATAATATCTTATAATGGAGGACTTTAAGTTTCCAGATAGAATGAAACCTGTGGGTGGGTCACTCACATCAACAGAAATTTTCTGGATTTACTGGATGACTGTCTTCAGCATCAACATGTCACAGAGGCAGACAAGATAAAGCAAAATGCTTGGTCTGATTATCAGCCACGAAGTGTCACCGCTGATTATCAGCAGTGACACTTTATGGATCAAGTACAGTCAAATAAACGAGCCACTAGGTAGCAGTGGTCTTAATATATTGATATGTGATCTACTTAAAGATAAAAATACTGTGAAGGTAAAGGGAAGGAATTTTGCTTTCATAAAAGAAACTAGTTTCCTACACAGTGTTTAAATTCCATTCAGTGGAACCAACTGGGGATATTACCAACTGAAAATGGGAAATCCTAAGTAGAAAGCATTCAGAGAAGTAATCATAGAATCTACAAAGCTTTTTTATACTATCTAAGAGATACTGTTCAAAGTTCAGACCTAAATGGATGTCATGAACTGATCAAACTGGTAGCAGAAAATAAAAATGCACACAGGATGATTATAAATTAGCAGGGGACTTGTTATCACCTTAGTGACTTGTTTGCAGACAAACTAGTCTGCAAACAAGTCACTAAGGAGATTACACAAGCTAAGGCAGATTATGAAAAGTTCAAAGGATATAAAAATTAGAAAAGAATACTTTGTTTATGTTAATAAACAAAGAGTTTTCTAGCAGTGATAAGGTGGTGATTATCCCCTTGTATAAGGCAATGATCAGGCCACACCTTGAGTACTGTATACAGGTCTGGAGGCCTCATTTTAAGAAGGATATAGAGCTGCTGGAACGAATACAGAGAAGGGTAACAAGATTAGTGAATGGAGCGAAGGGTTGCTCTTAAGAAGAAAGGCTTAAGTTTTGCAAATTACAGTGTCTGAAGACTAGGCACCTGCAAGGTGATCTGATTGAGGTGTATAAGGCCTGGAATGGTTTGAGCATGCTCAACGCTGATGGGATTCTTCCTCTCGCTCAGAATCACCTGAGAGGGCATAAATTCAAATTGAGGAAAGACAGTTGTAGGATAGATGTGCGGAAGTTTGCCTTTAGCCAGCAGGTGGTTAATTGCTAGACAAACTTCCATCTGTCGTTGTAGAAATTGATAGCTTAAATAGAGTCAAGGCAGAACTAGACAAACATTTGGAGCGAGCGGATGGGTGAAATTAGGTTTTTTTCCTTGTATAAGCTTGCTTTCTTACATTATATGCCTTTACTAATGCTAAAAGGGAGGGGATGAACATTTGCCCAATAGATATGAGTGCCATATTGATGATTCTGTTCAGGCAGCTGATAAACAAAATAAATATTTTGCACTGACATTCACCCACAAAGAATGTTTGTAGTGATGGTGATCCCAGAAATATACAAAGTTATAACTGAGAGCTAAATGACTTTGTGATAACTTAGAACAAAGCAGAAGAGAAATTGTTTAAGCTAAAAGTAAACAAAGCACTTGAGGCTGACAGGACCAATCAAATTCTATTAAAAGAAGCAGCAAAACAAGGAGGCAAGCCTTTAGCCATAAAAATGAGAGCATCTTCACATTCAAGGTAAGTGCTTATATATTGGAGTGCTTATAAGTAAGTGCTTAAATATTATGCAAATGTCTCTCCTATTCACAAAGGAGAGGGGGGTGGAGGGTTCAAATGGCAAAATGAGTAATTTCAAACACGTACGCTTGTCCTCTGTTCCAGATAAAATAGTGCAGCCAGCGGTTAAAGAAATATTGCAGAATTATCTAGAAGGAACAGGCGAGGTTATATGAAAATCTCAGGATGGATTTGTTAGGGGGAGATACTGTCTGACCAATCTGATTAGCCATGAAACAGTAACAAGGAAATGGATGCAAAAATCTAAGCACATATATACAGTGGTACTTCTGCTTTGGAATAAGTCCAATTTGATATACGTCCTGTTTGGACGCGAAAAATTTTGTTTGGTATACGACCTTTGTTTGATATACGACTCGCGTGCATCAAAATGAGTCACGACACTGCGGGCTACCCTTGTTTACCTCTCTCGAGACAAAGCCAAGACTCAGAGAAGGCAGATCTTATCCCCTCTCCAAAAACGGAATAAAAGCAAACCAACGATAGATGCTAGCAAAGTACGCACGCCCGTCCTCACTCGGCTTTCCGAATAAAACCGACCGAGGAAGTATGCGCGCACGGTGTGCGCTTACGTCCTCGATCAGTTTTATTCGGTTTTTGGAGAGGGGGTAAGATCTGGCATCTCTGCCACAACTGCCCACGAGCGTCAGTACGACAGTTTCTACCATTCGGTGAACAATCCGCGCTATAATTCTGTGAATTTTCACGTGATTTTGTGTTTTTTCGTGTAAATTTTTTGTAAATTCATTAACCATGAGTTCTAAGAAAGTTAATGAGAAGTGCCAAGCAACGAAGAAACAGGCCTGTTTTGGAAGAAAATGCCTAACAGGACCTCTATTATACAAGAGGAGAAGGCACTGCCAGGGCACAAGCCAATGAAGGACAAGCTAACTCTCTTGTTCTGTGGCAATGCAAGTGGGGATTGCAAACTGAAACCTCTACTGATCTACCACTCTGAAAACCCAAGAGCCCTTAAGAAACATAACGTGCAGAAAACTCAGTTACTTGTGATGTGGAGGTCAAACAGCAAGGCTTGGATAACCAGAGAATATTTCAGTGAGTGATTTAATGTTATGTTTGGGCCAAGTGTAAAAAGTTATTTAGAGGAGAAAAACCTGCCTCTGAAAGCCCTCCTCATAATGGACAATGCTCCAGCTCACCCTCCAAGCTTGCAGGACTATGTGCTGCCGGAGTTTGACTTCATCACTGTAAAGTTCCCCCCCCCCCAACACAACTCCTCTCATTCAGCCCATGGACCAGCAGGTCATCAGTAATTTCAAGAAACTCTACACTAAAGCACTATTCCAGAGGTTCTTTTAAGTGACCTCTGACATAGAATTAACCCTCAGAGAGTTTTGGAAAGATCACTTTACTATCGTCCATTGCATATCTCTCATTGACAAAGCCTGGCAGTAAGTTTCCTACAGAACAATGAACTCTGCTTGGAGGAATTTGTGGCCAGAAGTAGTGACTGAAAGGGATTTTGAGGCTGTGCCTATAGTGGAGGATATTGTCTCTCTGGGCAGGTTCATGGGTCTGGTTGTGAGTGATGGTGACGTGGAGGAGTGAGTAGAGGGACACAGGGAAGAGCTGACCCACTGAGGAGCTGCAGGAACTTGAGAAGGAGGAGCACAAGACTAAGATGGATACACTCTCTTCAGGCTTGGAGGAGGAGGAGATAGAGGAAGACCCTACTTCATTAATCAAGGAAATCTTTGCCAAATGGATGGATGTCAAAAACTTTGCAGAGAAGTACCACCCCAACAAAGCCCAAATCAAACAAGCCATAATAGCATTGTCTGGAATGACTAGACAATATCACATTTCTGAAACATCCTGAGGAGAAGGCAGAAGCAAAGTTCTTTGGACAGATTTTTAGTAAATGTCAAACCTGGTGATCCTCAACCAGGTCCAAGTAGGGAAAAGAGACAGAAAAGAGAAAATTAAAGTTTGTTAAATTTTCATTTATTTCATCTAATTACTTTTGTATTTATGTATTTTAGTATTAAGCAGTGTTTAAATTATTTTATACAACCCCATTAATGTATAATATGTCAATAACAAAAGAATTTTTTTTCATGGGAACGGATTAATCATTTTCCCTTTATTTCTTATGGGAAAAATTCGTTTGGTATAAGTCCAGGGGGGGGGGGGCGCCTCCGTAGCCAGGTGGGAAGGAGCAGCAGTGCGTAGCACACGCTTCATGATTAGACCGGGGTTCGAGCCCATCACCACCAAATACGGAAAATGCAGAAAGGTCAGGAAATGACCACTGCATATCCCGGAGCAATATGGCCTTAGTTGCTAATGCTCCAAATAACAAACAACAACAATAAGTCCAAGGATCTGGAACGGATTAAGGACGTATAGTGAGGTACCACTATATATATATATATCCAGTGCTTTTTTTGTGACGGTACGGCATACCGGCACCTTTATTAACAGTGACGTGTGACATTTGGATGCAGTGCACTTTGAAATTTGTAATATTCCGTAAATTTTTTTCACGTTTATCTACTATTCAAATAAGCTTAAAATTATTTAACTAAATTTACATTTTTCACTGTCTATTGTTAAGATATTTTCTATATAAAACTGTATAACCATTTTTATAATTCTAAATTACTCAGTCGGACTTCTGTTTAATTATTTTGAATTCTCCTTGGAAGTTACATTTAAAATAGTTTCCGTTGAGCGTGAAAATTTTCATATAGCAAACGGATTAGGAGAGAATTAACTTGGTACTCCCTGTTTGCATTTCTGGCCTTCAGGCAATTAGTGCAGTCAGATATGAAGTTTTCTGAGCAATGTAGACAGGCTGCTAGGGCAGGTCATGCGGTTTTGTCAATGATATATAGGAATTTTGCTAGCAGGGAAAAGGAGGTGATTGTCCCTCTGTATAAGGCAATGGTCAGGCCACGCCTTGAGTACTGCGTACAGGTCTGGAGGCCTCATTTTAGGAAGGATGTAGATTTGCTTGAGCGTGTACAGAGAAGAGCAACACGATTGGTGAGGGGAATGAAGGGATCCTCTTACCAAGAGAGGCTTAAGTTCTGCAAATTGCAGTGGCTGGAGACTAGGCACCTGCGAGGTGATCTGATTGAGGTCTATAAGGCCTTGAATGGGTTGAGCACGCTGAATTCTGATGGGATCCTCCCACTTGTTCAGAATACGAACCTACGGGGACATAAGTTCAAATTAAGAAAGGATAGATGTAGAATAGATGTGCGGAAATTTGCCTTTAGCCAGCGGGTGGTTAATTGCTGGAACAAACTTCCATCTGTCGTTGTGGAAGTTGATAGGTTAAATAAATTTAAGGAGGAACTGGACAGGCAATTGGAGGGTATGGTGTGATTTTTTTTTTTTTTTTTTTTTTGGCTGATGCTGCATAAGCTCCTACACTTGCTTTCTTGCATCAGGTGCCACTACTACTACTACTACTAGTGCTGCTGCACGAATTAAGAGAGCTGAAGGGATTACCATTCTACAACTTAGTGGTACCTGGTAAAAACTATCTGCCCACCCATCCCACATACAGAGAAGTCGTGCTGGTCTGCAGTGAGCAGATCAAGGTGTATTCCCAATGGGCTTTGGTCCACCTTCTACTGCGGTGGTGTGCAAACATTTCGCGTACAGAGGCCATATTCAAAAAAATTCTAAGTTAGATTTCTTTAGTGTGTTACATTTTCCATATCTTGTTGCATGTAAAAATATTCGAAAATTTTATTAAGTACAATACACAATAACATTTACTGAACAAAACATTTAATGAGATTTTTTTTGATAATTAACAAAATTTAAAATGCTCTTTTAGTTCACTTTCCGGGCAGGCCATAGTTTGGACACAGCTGTGAATCAACTGTAAGTGCCCTGTTCAAGAATTAGAAAAGTGATTTTCTTTTACCCCGACAAATAATCATCTGTTGTTTAGCAGAAGTGCGTTATTGACATTTTCCCCTTTCTCTGTTTACATGATCACAGCACCTGAATATCTGAATGACACTGACATTTTGGACAGTTTCAAAAAAAAAAAAAAAAGTAAAATTTAAGAACTAGTGACAATACCGATGACGAGAAAAGGAAAACAAGGACAACGAAGGTATTAAACCTTCTAATCATGAATTGTTGGCATTTGGTGAAAATGAAGTTAGAAAATTGTCAATTAAGTTACAGTTAAATGCAATTCGTGGATTTGGGGGATACCTAATTGAAAAGATGCTTTCAGAAGAATTGAAGAATTTGATGGACGCTCTGAATACGATACCAATTTCATCGAGTGAATGTGAATGAGGATTTTCACAAATGAATCTGATTGTCAGCCCAACCAGAGCTTCGTTGATGACAAAAACAGTTTCTTCACTACTGTTTCTTAAAATTGTATGACCACCGCTGATCCACTTCGATCCAGCAAAATATGTCAATTTGTGGCTGCTTCGGAAACGTCATTCAGCAACCGACACACAAAGAGGAAGAAAAGTCAGCATAGGGTGTCGGATGGAAACTTAATAAAATTTGGAATATTCTAAAAAAACCTTATTATAAAATTATTTTTAATTATGTTATTTATTTTTACATATTATTTTTAGGGGCCATAGTCTAACGAAGGACCCTTAAAATGTCACTCGGTTGTCTGCCTGTCCGTCCGTCTGAGACAGCATTGTATCTCTGGAACCACTCTACCTATTGACTAGAATTTTGCATTGGTTTGCACATCAAGTGGGCCAACATAACACCATATTGATCATTGTTGACAAAAATTTGTCTGAGAAATGGAGGGGGGGTTAAAATGTGGGGTGATAAAAATGTTGTTGACAACCTATAGCTACACCATTGGAAAAAGCTCAATGAGTATGTTTAAAATATAATTTTAAAATTAAAAATGGCAGCACAAGACAGGAAAATGTGAGTAATTTTCATGTCCCCTTCTATTTCCGTCACTAACGCAGCAAAAATTTAAAAAACCACACTAGCTATGCGTTATTCGATGCTTATCAAGGGAAAACTATTCCGATTGAAATCTATCATTTATTTTTGTGTTAAAATTAAAAAACCAATTTTTTACTGCACTTGGATAGCACGCTTCTTTGTACTAAGTAACTCTCCTTTTGGTGACAAAAAGGTTGCTAAATAGTTAGTTAATAATTCTATAAAGGTCATTTATAAATTTTGCGACCAGAAGCATTTTTAACATTTTTCAAAGCTGGAATTGTCCAGGCAAGGAGATACTCAGAGAACCAGTGTTGAGGCGGTGGTGGTGGAGAGGTGCCTGTGCGGAGTCTTGCACGGCACTCACCTGCCAGTCGCTTCTCCCCCAAGACTTTAATCACTTCTCCCCCAAGACTTTAATCGCTTCTCCAGGAAGAAGTCGGAGTCACTTCTCCCACCCTTAGCATTCACAACAACTGGAAAGACTCAAATAGACGTTTTTGTTATTTCCTAAGTTTTAGGCCAAGCCAGGGTACTAGAAACTTTTTTTCAGTTACCATAAAGCTCTCTATTTGAGATACTACACTAATGACCATTCATGTCATCCCGAGTGCCCGGCACTCAGTAGTTGACCGATTTATTTACTTATTTTATTCACATTTTACTTATTTTTCTATATATACTTGAATAATTAATTTATACTTAATAAACTGTGTTAATATACTACACTTGTTGTTCTTATTCCAAAAACATTACTACGAAAGTAAAAATATCAGGAAAAAAAAATTTTTAGAGTCCTTTTCATAGCCTTTTAATTTTCAATTTTTCCTGATAGCAAAGAATGAGTACTGGCACCTATTTTTTACAAAAAAAGCACTGTATATATATCACATGAAATAAATTTGATATCATATAGATGTCAGATTTCAGTAAATATTTTTATATCGTTCCTCTTAAAAGACTGCTGTAAAACTGAAGTAATATGGCATTAGGGGCAAGTTACTCTATGGATAAAGGGAAGTAAAGAGAGGGTGGTAATAAATAGCAGCTGCTCTGTTTGGACTAATGTGGAGTCTCTCAGAGTTTAGTGCTAGGGCCCCCCCTCAGTGTTTTCAGTATTTATTAATGGAAGATGAAGGCATTTCAAGTATATTGTCTATTTTTCTGGATGACAAAGGCTAGCAGGACGGTTAATGACAGGAATCAAGGCATTTTAGTGAAACAAAGATATAGAAAACTTAGGCAGATGGGCTGAGAAATGGCAATTGAGGTTTAACAATTGTCATTGTTAAAACAACTGCCATTGAGCAGTGCAGCAAACAGCTCATGCGATTTTGTCAAAGATATACAGGAATTTTGCCAGAAGGGTTAAAGATGTGATTATCCCATTACATAAAGCAATGGTTAGGCCACATCTGGAATGCTGCATACAGGTCTGAAAGACTCATTTAAAGAAATGATGTGGATCTCTAAGAACAAGTGCAGAGAAGAGCAAGATTAGTAAAGAACACAAAGGGGTACTCTTATTTTGCACCTAATGTAGGAGATCTGATTGCACTGTTTAAGACTTAAAATGGGTACACTTCCATTTCTCAAACAACACACCTAAGGGGATGTAAACCGAAACAGAATGGCTGCAGAACAGATGTGTGAAAATTTTCTTTCTATGAGTAATTCATTGCTGGAACAAATTATCATCTGGTGTTGTGGAAGTGGGTAGTTTGATTAAATTTAAGGAAAAATTAAACATTTCTTAGAGGGGGATGGGTTGATAGATAAGTAGAGTAGAGGTGGTCCCCCCCCCCCCCAGGATGATGCTGTAAAAGCTTGCTTCTTTGCATTTTCCAGCACTAGTAATAATAATAATGTCCAAAGCCAGTAGTTAAGATGTTGCCCAATGCAAAGCAGAACTGAGTTCAAATCCACCCTGGCAAGAAGTAGAATCACAAAAGTCACTTCACTGGACCTACGTGCTGAAGGTTGATGTGATGGTTGAGGCCGAAAGTGGTGCCATCTGGTGCCACTCCCAAAAACCAACACCCACCACTAGACACAAGCTAAAGCCTCATGGCCAAATTAAGGTGCTGAACACACTGCATCAGGCATAGGATAGAGACACATGATTCAAGCTTAAGATAGAGTGCCAGTTTGAAAAGTTGGTAAGTCTCAAGGGGGAAACAGTGAAGCAAAGCAATTGCTACAACCATCCAGACCAAATAATTTTTTTTTTACATGAAATCCCCAAACTCGAAACATGGTACTATTAGAAACTATAGTACTGCGCGTATCATGCGTGGGTTAAAGGTTGAAAAGGCAAAAAAAAAAAATACTTGGTGACATTAGACTTGAATTTCTGTAGGCAGTAATTTTCAAGAAATATGTGCAGAGAAAGGTTCCAGAAAATAGAAGTTGAAAAGGAATAAATGAGGAAGAAGTTGGTTCTATGAGTATGAAGTTAAGCAACAAAAGGATGTCGCTTTGTTGTGGCACATGTTTAGATTAACTTGCACAGAGAAAAAAATGAGGAGGAAGAAAAGTTGATTCTGTGTGTTTGAAGTTGAACAGTGAGGATGCTAACTGATTGTGGCACATGTTAGCAGTGGTTTTGAAGAGAGAAGGAGAATTAAAGAAGTCAATTCGAAAGAACACTGCCCATGGAAGTAACTATAGAAAAAGGTATGCAGCTGAAACACAAAGTCTAAAAGACACAGAGAGTGTCTCCTAGACTTTTCTGCTTTTCATTGTTTACATATCAAGAGTTCTTGCACAATTTTTTTTATAAAAAAAGCACAGTATACACTATTTTGTTTGCAGCTACTTGCATTATTACATTGGTCAAAGTAAAATTAACTATACTAAAAAATATGCTTACCTGAATCAGGAAGAGAATTGAAATCTCCACAAAGAATCATAGGAATGGCATTAGGATCTGGTTTCTGATCGGGATAAAATGAACATATTGTTTTATTTGCTTTATCCACAATGGAACGCAGTTCATGCATGAGCATCATTGTTTGAATCAGTTTCACATCACAAAATTCTGGATCCCAGTGAATGTGTGCTGTGCAGATCAAAAGTACCTGTTCACCATATGAGGCATCTGAAAGTAGAAATAGATTTATTTAAAATATACTGTATAATGATCAAAACATCTGGAAAGAATTTTCATAAACATGTGTAATTAACAAAAATAAGTAAATATGTAAGTAACAAAAATATGTAAGACAAATGTGGTTAGCACATGTCTTTATATACTTTTTTTTTATTAAATTGTTTTTCCTTTGACTTAATATAACATATAAATATTTATTACTAACAAACATTTATGACTGTAAAATTTTCTAATGATTAATCAGAGGCTTGAAGTGACACAAACCACAGCCATGTGGAACCCCAACACAAAGCTCCTGCTTCACTCAATGCATTTAAATATTTTAGTGTGATCCACACCTTTAGAGGGCTAAAATGGGCTGTCAGTTTGGTTGAGGAGAGACTATATAGGCAAGATTTATGGGTTAGAATTTTTGTCAGAATGATTTGAGCTTGTTAACAGGAGTCTGTTTTTACAGGAATGCAACACATTTTTAAGTAGAAGGGGAACAAGAAAATTTGCTGATGCTACTGAGGCAAGTGTTATGTTATTCTGATTATCAGTAGTGAATATTTGTGCATTACGAATCTGCAGATAAAGGAACCATTGGTGGTAGTGATAACATTGTACTGATGTGGGATTTACTCAAAGTTGATATGTAACTACCATCAGGAGGTAAAGGGAAGGGCTATTGCTTTAATTTTTTTTTTTTTTTTTTTATGCATTTACATTCATACACGAGGAATTCTGTAGGAAGTGGAGGCCAGAAGATTATCAAACTCTAAAAAAAAAAAGGAGCTAAATGATTTTGTAATAACTGAGAGGGAAATGGAGAAAAAATTGGGGAAGTTAAACATAAGAAAGGCACCTGGGGTGAATGGGATCTACCAGTTATATTAAATGAGGCAGCAAAGGAACAAATCAAACCCTTAGCCATAATTATGAGAGCATCCTTGGACTCATGGGAGGTTCCTACTGACTGGATATGTGCAAACTTATCTCCAATTCATAGAGGGAATCCAAAGGGTGACAAATAATTACAGACCTGTTAGTTAAATTTCTGTTTTGTGGAAAACAACAGTCATTGGTTAACGAAACATTGAAGGATTATCTAGAAAAGACTGCATTATAGTTCAAACAAAGCATGGGTTTGTTAAGGGAAACCTCATCTGACCAATTTGATCAGATACTATGATGTGGTCAAAAAGGAACCGGATGTAAAAAATAATTTTACTATCATATACTTGGATTTCCAGGAGGCTTTTGACACTGTTGTGTACGGAAGACTACTGTATAAATTAGAGCAGTATGGCATTAGCATTAGCAGAGGCATATGATGCAAGAAAGCAAGCTTATGCAGCATCAGGAAAAAAAAAAAAAAAAAAAAAGAAAACCCACTTCCATTTTACCCCTCCGTTTGTTCCAAATACATGTCCAGCTCAGCTTGAAATTTATTTAGGTTATCAACTTCCACAACAAGGGATGGAAGTCTGTTCCACCAACCAACTATCCACTGGCTAAAGGCAAACTTAAACACATCTATCCTACATCAGACTCAATTTGAATTTATGCCCTCTCAGGTGATTATTCTGAGCAAGAGGAAGAATCCCATCAGCATTGAGCATGCTCAAACCATTCAAGGTTTTATACACCTCAATCAGATCACCTCGCAGGTGCCTAGTCTCCAGACACTGTAATTGGCAAAACTTAAGCCTTTCTTTGTAAGTGTTTACTAATCTTGTTGCCCTTCTCTGTACTCGTTCCAGCAGCTCTACATCCTTCTTGAAATGAGGCCTCCAGACCTGTATACAGTACTCAAGGTGTGGCCTGGCCATTGCCTTATACAAGGGAATAATCACCTCCATATCCCTGCTAGAAAAATTCCTGTATGTCATTGACAAGACACCATGAGCTACTCATGCAGCCTGTCTGCACTGCTCAGAGAACTTCATATCTGCTTGCACAATTACCCCCAGTTCCTTTTCATTCTCTACCACTGTCAGTGTAGTACCACAGAGTTGATACGTTGCTCTGAGGTTGCTGTTTCCCATATGTAGTAACTTTACATTTGTCAATGTTAAACTTCATTTACCACCTCTCAGCCCATCTGCTCAACCTTTCCAGATCCTGTTGCAGCAGCATAGCATCAGTAGTGTCCTTAACAACCCTCCCAACCTTTGTATCACCTGCAAACTTGGACATTAAGCTTGATATACCATCATCAATATCATTTATAAATACAGAAAACAATATGGACCCAACAATGAACCCTGAGGGACTCCACTAATAACATTAGTCCACGATGAGCAGTGTCCATTGATTACTACTCTCTGTCTTCTCCCCCTCAACCACCCCTTTATCCATAGCAGCAATTTGCCTCCAATGCCACACTGCTCCAATTTGTGCAGCAGTCTTCCATGTGCAACAGTATCAAAAGCCTTTCTAAGATCCAAATATATAATATCAAAGTTATTCCCTGCATCCAGTTCTTTTGTGACTGCATCATAGTATCCAATCAAATTGGTCAGGCAAGACTTTCCCTTAACAAACCCATGCTATGTTTGAGCTATAATTGAAGTCTTGTGTAGATGATCCTGCAGTGCTTCTTTAACCAGTGCCTCCATTAATTTTCCTGGAAAAGAAGTTAAACTCGTAGGTCTATAATTACTTGTGTCGGCCTTTGATCTTCCTTTGTGAATTGGGGTCACATTTGCACATCTCCAGTCTATGGGTACCTCCCCTGAGTCCAAGGAATCTCTCATAATTATGGCTAAGGGTTTGCTTACTTCCTTTGCTGCCTCCTTTAATATAACTGGATAGATCCCATCCACCCCAGGTGCCTTTCTTGTGTTTATCTTCTACAATTTCTCCTCCACTTTACTCTCAGTTATTACAAGATTATCTAGCTTACTGCCAGAGTTGAATACACCTCTGGCATTCCCCTCGCTGAATAACTCCTCGTGTGTGAATGTCGATGCAAAATATTCATTTAGTTTGGTAGCTACCTGAGCAGGATCATCAACAGTTGACTCATTGATATCAAGAGGACCAATCTGATTCATCCCCTTCCTTCTAGAGTTTACATAAGTAAAGAACTCTTTGCTGTTTTTCTTTGCATCCCCTGCCAAAGATTTCTTGTAATCTGCCTTTGCCTGCCTAACCTCCTTTGTAACTTGGTTACAGATCAACTTATATATTTCATAGGCTTCTGTGTCACGTGTTAATTTATATGTATCCCATGCATTTTTCTTCTCTGCCATATGCCTCATTAGTTCATCTGACATGCATTTAGGCCTAAACCTTGAACAATATTTCTTAGTTGGTATGTAAAAGCCTAGCAGCTTCCAAGATAAGTTCTTTGAATGCTTCCCATTTTGAATTTGCTGTTGGTAACATAATCAGTTGGTCCCACTGTATAGAATTTAAATACTGCCTCAGACCATCGTAGTCACCTTTACGAAAACAAAAACCCTTCCCTTTACCCCTGATGGTAGTTACCTCTTTGAGTAAATCCCACTTCAGCACACTGTGATCACTGCCACCTAGCGGTTCCTTTATCTGCAGATTCTTAATGCATGAAGAATCACTACTGATAATCAAATCAAGAGTATTACTTCCTCTAGTTGCCTCCCGAACATGCTGATGTATAAAACATCATCCAATAAATCCACAAAAGCCTTGCTTGTGTGTGAGTGACCAACCCACAAATTCCAGTCAATATCTGGGAAATTAAAATCTCCTATCATAAGATTCTCTGATTTACTGGCCCACTCTATTTCCCTGTACAGTTTCTTATTATACGCATCAGTCATTAGGACTATAGCACACTCCTACTCTCAATTTTGATCTCCCAATGCTTATGTCACACCAAACCGACGACACTGCACTGTCCAGCGATGTCGACTGGCTTAACTTCCTTGGATTTTTATGTGTTTCTTAAGTAATAGCATAACCCCTCCTCCCTTCCTATCCTGTCTATCCTTTCTGCAGATGTTGTACTCCCCAAATTCCAGTTCTGCATTCCTTATATATGTGTGACACCGGGTCTCTGATATCCCAACAATATCCGCCTGTGATGATTTGAACCATACCTCAAATTCATCAAATTTATTTACCAAACTCCTAGCATTGGTGTACACGCAAGTATACATGCACCTGTTCCTATTCTTAGCTACCCTAACACAACCCACATATTTACTTGTACTGCAACGACTCCCAGCAGTCTCTGAAATATCCTGCATCTTGTTTTCCAGGCTGCTTCTCATTCCAATAGAAGCAATGCAAAAATCACTTTCACCTCTACCAGTGGCTACTGTTAATCTATTAGTCCTTGTATCCCCCCCAAGCTAGCAGTTTTCCGACCCACCTAACACTGCCTCGATAGCATCAGCAAATATTCTTGCACCCTTTCTATTTAAGTGTATCCCATCCCTGTAGAAGCAGTCTCTCCTGTTAAGGGCAAGCAGCTGCTATGGATAAAGGGATGGTTAAGTTGGAGAAGACAGAGTAGTAATCAATGGACACTGTTCCTCGTGGACTCTTAACTTTGTAACTTTGTAATGTTAACTAGTAACTTTGTAATGTTACTAGTGGAGTCCCACACCATTCATTATTGGATCCATTATTGTTTTCTATATTTATCAATGATATTGACTGAGGTATATATCAGGCTTAATGTTCAAGTTAGCAGATGATAAGAAGGTTGGCAGGATTGTTAATGATAGTAATGACAGTACACTACTACAACAGCATCTAGAAAAGTTGGGAAGATGGGCTGGGAGTGGCAACTGAAGTTTAACATCGACAAATGTAAAGTATGTCATATGGGTAGCAGTAACCTCTAAGTAACCAACCACCTGTGCAGTAGGTACTACACTCAGATTAATGGAGAATGAAAAAGACCTGAGGTTAATTGTGCAGTCAGATATGACATTTTCTGAGTAGTGCAGACAGGCTGCCAGAGCACCTCATGGGGTTGTCAATGATATACAGGAATTCTACTAACAGGGAAAAGGGGTGATTATCCCTTTGTATAAGGCAATGGTCAGGCCACACCTTGAGTACTCAATACAGGTCTGGAGATCTCATTTTAGGAAAGGGACCAAATGGGAGTCAGATCAACTAAAGAGACTCGTGGCAGAGAAGAAAAATGCATGGGATGCATATAAATTATCAGGTGACACGGAAGCCTATGGTAGATAGAAGCGAGTGTGTAATCAAGTCACAAAGGTGGTTAGGCAAGCGAAGGAAGATTACAAAAATTTTTGGCAAAGGATGCAGAGAAAAACAGCAAAGACTTCTTGACTAATACAAACTCTAAAAGGAAGGAGATGAATCAGATTAGTACACTTGATATCAATGGTTTGACTGTAGATGATCATTCTCAGATAGCTGCCAAACTAAATGAGTATTTTGCACCTACATTCACACAGAAGCAGTTATTCAAGGAGGAGAAGGCCAGACATTTATCAAACTGTAACAGGGAGTTAAATTAAATGATTTTGTAATAACTGAGATCGAAGTGGAGGAGAAATTGTTGAAGTTAAGTATAAGAAAAGCAACTGGGGTGGATGGGATCTATCCAGTTATATTAAAGGAGGCAGCAAAGGAAGCAAGCAAAATCTTAGCCAAAATTATGAGAGCATCCTTGGACTCAAGGACTCCACGGATTGGAGAGGTGCAAATGTATCTCCACAATCACTCCAATTCACAAAGTGGGATCAAAGGGTGACATGAGTAATACAGACCTGTTAGTTTGACTTCTGTTCCAGGGAAAATAATGGAGTCACTGGTTAAAGAAGCATTGCAGGACCATTTAGACAAGACTACAGTGATAATTCAAACACTGCATGGGTTTGTTAAGGATACAAAAAATAATTTTGATATCATATTCCTTGAATTTCAGGAAATCGTTTGATACTGTTGCGCATGGAAGACTACTGTACAGTTTGGAGCAGTATGGCATTAAAGGCAAGTTGCTACAATGGATAAAAGGATGGTTGAGTGGGAGAAGGCAGAAAATGGTAATCAATGGACACTGCTCTTCGGGGACTAATGTTATTAGTGGTGTCCCACAGGGTTCGGTGTTGGGCCCATTGTTTTTTTGTATATTTATCAATGATATTGATGAAGGTATATCAAGCTTCATGTCAAAGTTTGCAGATAATACAAAAGCTGGCAGGGTTGTTAATAACAGTAATGACATTATGCTGCTGCAACAGGATCTGGAAAAGTTGGGCAGAGAAATGGCAACTGAAATTTAACATTGATAAATGCAAAATACTGCATATAGGTAGCAGTAACCCAGAGAAATGTACCAACTGGGTTGTGTTACACTCAGGGTAGAGGAGAATGAAAGAGACCTGGGGGTAATTGTGCAGTCGGATATGAAGTTTTGTGAGCAGTGCAGACAGGCTGCCAGAGTAGGTCATGGGGTCTTGTCAATGATATACAGGAATTTTGCTAGCAGTGATAAGGAGGTGATTATCGCTTTGTATAAGGCAATGATCTGGCCACACCTTGAGTACTGCAAAGAGGTGTGGAAGTCTCATTTTAGGAAGGATGTAGAGTTGCTGGAATGAGTACAGAGAAGGGCAAAAGACTGGTGAGGGGGAACAAAGGGGTGCTCTTACGAAGAAAGGCTTAAGTTTTGCGAATTACAGTTTCTGGAGACTAGGCACCTGCGAGGTGATCTGATTGAGGGTATAAGGCCTTGAATGGATTGAGTAGGCTCAATGCTGATGGGATTCTTCCTCTTGCTCAGATAACAAACTTGAGGGGGCACAGATTCAAACTGAGGAAAGACATTTGTAGAATAGATGTGTGGAAATTTGTCTTTAGCCAGCGGGTATTGATTGCTAGAACAAACTTCCATCTGTCGTTGTGGAAGTTGATAGCTTCAATAAATTCAAGGAAGAAGTGGAAAAACGTTTGGAGGAAATGGATGGGTGAAATGAGAAAGGGTTTTTTTTGGCTGATGCTGTACAAGCCTGCTTTCTTGCATCATATGCCTGTAAACACAATCACTCCTATTAACAAGAACAGATCACTGAGAAAAATTCTGACAATAGATTCAATAACATCAGCTACTGTCTGTGGGACAAGCACATTCTGCCATGGAGGATAATGCAGGACACACTGGATAATCTGTAATTTGTAATTTCATAATGCCATATAAATATGGCACAACCACATTTCTTAAACCAATTAAGCACATTAAGATTAATTTTTTTCTTGTTTCTTTTGTTCAGAAGGAAGTCACCAGCTTTATTTTTAATTAATTGTTTTATTACTGAATGTTTTATCTATTCTGTAAATACCCATACTCTGTATTTACATATAATCTGGTGTATAACTGACTTTACCTATAGGTCCACCCTTAGTTTTTGCCTTGAAAATTCATCCCTAGTTATAAATTCATCCAATAATGTGCTCCTTTTTTAGCCATCTTTCAATGCAAAATCTGTACATTAACAATTATTGTCTTCTTTTTAATTCAGTTCTTTCTAATCCTTTTATAAGTTTACATAATGAAAAAAATTTTTTTATTAATATTATAAGCACATTAAACTGTAACAAAATGATAAGCTTATACAGTACTCCATTACAAAACCAAACCTTACAGGCATGGGTGACCACGTGGCATTGCTCACTGAAACTGTGTATATATCAGAGGCATTCATTATGTAACCGAGCCATTGCCTGTTTGGCATTTTTCTGTAAACAAAGGTTCAATATGGCAGCAAATTTCTTATTATAAATTGAGAATCATGTTTACTTCTCAAGAACCAGAAGTAAACCTGAAAATATAATGTCTGATGAATAAATTCTTGTAAAGCAAGCAAAAATATATTTGAGAAATACAAAGGGTACTAGGAAAGTTTTGCAATATGACGCAACAATGAATCAGAGGAAGCTGCTTGTTGCTGCATGTTGAGACATGTTCATACGTGCATAGTAGCCACCGCGCCAAGTCGATGGGCTCAGTTATTCATTAGTAGTGAGAGTGTAAAGTGCTTGCGATGGCATCGTGGTCACGAAATGAGATAAGGACAGTTTTGCGGTATAATTTCGTGCATGGTTTAACCATAGACCAGTGCTTAGAAGAAATGACTCTTGCACTAGATGATGATTGTCCACATCGTACAACGATATTCAGGTGGTATAGAGAATTCCAAAGGGAAATTTCACTCTGGAGGATTCTGAGAGGCCAGGAAGGCCACGAACGTCAGTTACGGAGAAAAACGTTACTGCTGTGAGGAAAATGCTTGACGAAAACAGGCGAGTGACCTACCAACAGATAGAGGATACTTTGGGACTAAATGCACCAGCAATTCGTTCGATTCTGCAAGATCATTTGCACGTGAAGAAACTTTGTTCTCTCTGGGTGCCGCATCAACTTACTGAAGAGCAGATGACACGACGTGTGACTTGGTGCCGGGAGATGTTAAAAAAGTTTGATAAGGGACAATCTCGGTATGTGAACAACATCGTGACAGGTGACGAGACTTGGCTGTACTATTACGATCTGCCGACCAAGGCTCAAAACAAAGTTTGGGTCTTTGATGATGACGACACACCCGTAATTGTCAGAAAATTCCGATCTGTAAAGAAGAAAATGATAGCTGTATTTTTCAAATCGAGTGGAATTGTGGAACGTGTCGTTTTGGACACGCAGAAGACAGTCACAGCTAAGTGGTATACTGAACAATGCCTGCCTAAAGTCATTGGATCTATGAAGAACCTGCGGCCAAAGTCAAGAATGGACACCTGGTACCTCCATCACGAAAATGCTCCAGCTCACCGCACCAAAGCCTGCACCGAATATTTGACCACGACAGGACTGAAACTTCTCGAGCACCCTCCCTACAGTCCAGACCTTGCTCCCTGCGACTTTGCACTGTTCCCGCATGTGAAAATGAAGCTAAAAGGGAGGCGGTTTTCCAGTGATGAGGACCTTCTACGGGCTTGGGACAACGAGTGTGCTTTACTCCCTAGTGAAACTTGGCAGAACTGGTTTAAAGATTGGTTTCTGAGGATGGAGAGGTGTATTGAATGTAGAGGAAATTACTTTGAAAAAATTAAATAAACAAAGCTGTATTGCAAAACTTTCCTAGTACCCTTTGTATAAACATAATAAATTGTAAATACAGGCACTCCCAGACTTACGTGTTTGCCGGCCAGTGCAAACTGAAAAAAATCGTGGAAACATATTTTGATTCTGTAGGAATAAATGGAGGTATTCTGAAAATATTGTAATGTGAACGCAATAACACATTGTGTTTTTGGTAATTTCTTCCAAGATCTCGGAAATTGAAATTTTCACTAAACTTTCATCGTTATCATATGTTCAGTTATAAGAATCAATTTTGAATGTGATTATGATATTTTTCTAAAGCACATTTCTGGAGGTCACGACTGTAAAATAATAAAAACAATTTACACTTTCCAGTTTATTGAGCTTTTCTGTTAGTGCAATCTATTATAAACGGGTAGTAAACTCGATCTTATAGCATTTGCAATAATACCAATAACTGGAATTGTATGGGTTTTTACGCTATTATGGTGAAATGTGTTTCCCCTTCATTGAAATCTTCAATCGTATAAAAAACAAATAAATTTTCAGAATCTTCTCTTCATTCCTATTTACTTATTACAATGATGAAGGGAAAGCAATCAATGGAAACTGCAAATGGTGGTGGCAGTGCTAGGAAACAAAATGAAATTGATTTAGAAATGAAGATGAAAATGATTAAGAACTACAATGCAGGACAAAGTTTGTCATCTATTGCACAGGAACTAGGTCTCGCAGCTTCAACAGTGAATACTATTTTAAAGGACAACACATATAAAAGAACATGTTTTAAGGATCAACAGTGATCATAAAACAGTGTTCAGATGTTATATCAGATATGGAAAAACTATTAATAATAAGGGATGGAAAATCAGATTCAGACGTGTCCCTGAGGTGTTTGTACTGTCATTTGTCTTAATCTTTTTATTGTACATTTTGAAGCCCACTTTTCTAATTTTTCCTGCATGTGAGATAAAAAAAAATTGAATAAATAATTCTATTTACATGGTCATTGAACATTTATTTTTTGCTTCAATCAAATTCAGCATGCATAGTTGCGAGTGCTGCATAAGCATTTAAGGAAATTAACTTATGTAGAGTTCTGTGGAACGCAACCCTTATGTAAGTAAAGGAGTGGCTGTATATTAAGAATTCATGATTTTCTAACCTTAAGCAAGTTACTTTTAATTCAACTTAAGAATTTATGCTTGGTGTGTAACTCAACCTTAAAATTTTAGACGATTTTTTTAATGCTTCAAAGGTTGACCTACATATGCCAGAATATATGTTATTCTGTCTAATAAAGTTATTTTGTATTTATCAAATTTTTGCATTACTAAGTCAGTATTCTAACTTAGTTCTTTAATAACCTGTATGTGAGGTCTGTTTAAGTTCAAACTATATTCCAAATAAAAATTCAGAATCATATTTAATGTTGAAACACATGCTATTTGTCTTAATTTTTGAGTCTCCAAAATGCCATCCTTGAATTGAAAAAAGTTCTGTCGAATTGCACAACTCAAATCAAATCTTAATGGTTCAAGTTCTGAGTCTTTAAACTGTCTCAAAGATTTAACAGAGAATTGTAATGAGACAATTTGACTTGGAACTTGAACCACTGATATTAGGGTGGATTATACAATTGCATGGGACTCACCTTCCATCTAACACAAAGTCCTGCTGATATTACAAGTTTAAAACTATACTTGACAAATGATATTAAAAGTCAAAAGAATTGAAAAAACTATTATATAATATTGGGAATATTATATAATAATTTATATCATAGGCAAGCAAGTTGGGATACTGAAACCAGGGCTTAATGAAACAGTGCTCAGCAAGCACCCACACATGGAATGGACAGAGCTTCATTTAAGCCAATTGACTTACATGGGCATTGGTGACTCAGTCCTATTCGTGTGCTGAGGGGCAAGTTTTGGTTCCACAGACATTACTAGTGCCCCTCTACGATAAATACCAACAGCTAACTGTCATTTTAAGTGCCCTTCAAGAGAACTAGCAAAAAATTTCTTGAGACAAGGGAGCAATATATAATGCCTTCTAAGCATACGCAAATAGCACATCTACAAAGAGGAAAATTTTAAATAATAGTTAACACAACAAGGATAGGGATGGAAGGAAATAAATACCTTGCAGGATCTGTCGGGGCAGATGTCATTCAACAGATTTTTCCATATAATATCATGACCAAAGCTTGGCTGAAAATGCCCAGGTGTTGCCAAACCTTCTGCTGTCCCCAAACTGGGACACCTATGTAGATTAACCTACATGATGTAAAGACAAAGTTAAAATCTGATAGCAGATTCATAGGTAATCTACTGCAGGGATCGCAAATATATGCCACGGCAAGAAATTTTGTTGGCATTCACAAAAATATTGACAATGTAAAAAAAAAAAAAGTTTATGAATTTTTAACAATACATTTATTTAACATAAAAAAAAATATGAACCTATCAGGAGTCAAATTTTCGCTTTTACTTTCATCAAATGTGGCATGTGATATATCAGAGGTAGTATGTGAGATAGAAGTAGTATTAGTAGTAATAGTGGCAAAAAAAAAAAACACTACACTCTTCATCCACCCATACCCTCAAAGAATTTCTCTAGCTCTGACTTGAATTTATTCAAATTAAAAGCAGGTGGAAGCCTTTTCCAACAAAAAGCAGGTGGAAGCCTTTTCCAACAATCAACCACCCGTTGGCTAAAGGAAAACTGCACATTTAGCCTGCGACCATCCTTCCTCAACTTGAATTTATGTCCTTTCATGTATGTATGCTACCTGGGGGTCTAAAACGCTGATGGAACTGATATTAGGGTCAAGTGACTAGACTCAAGTCAAGTGACCCAATTTCGGCGAAGTCCGGACGGTCTGTGACAGCCAAATCCTCTGCTTGCACCGTTAGTAATCCTGGGTATAACCTCCATGCACAAGTACATGGTGGGTGACCACCTAGGTGTGAACCAACGTAAGCAGGGGTGGAGGTGTGGCGCCCATACCACATGGAGGAACACCGCCCCTCTATGTTACCAGGCAGTACTGGGTGGTAGATGACTCTCATCAACCGGTGAAATACCACCACTTTGCTTATTGGAGGCTTGAAGTGGTGGAACCCATGTTTAGTCTCTAGAGCTAAGTTCCGGTCAACCCTTCCCTATCTCTTCCATCATGCAGTATGATTGATGACTATTGAGGTTATGATGAACGTCGTGGCGAGATCCAATATTCCTTACATTTTGAGGGTACAGCCTCTAAAACAGTGTTTGCAGGATGGCCACTAGTGGACCGAACCTATTGGTAACTCTCTAGGCGGCTTCCGGATCAGTTAGTGTATAATCTTGCTACCTCTACTCTGCCAGATAGTGACTGGAGGGAGTCCGAGTAGTGTGTATGCAGGGAGCATTGTTGAGGCCACGTTATGTCAAGGATCTGGGTATATTCTTACCACGTGTATGTCATATCCAAAAATCTCATTACTTCATACAGCATGTCCCACCCACTTTTTCTTACTATTGAATACACCATGAATTGTCAAACTAATAGAGCAAGCTTATCTGCGAAAAGATCTAAACCTCCCAAACACTTACTAGTTCATTTCACAAATATATGTGGTCTCAAATCTAATCTCAATGATGTCCATTTCCACTTGCAGTCTACCAAACCCCATGTACTTTTTCTGACAGAATCTCAGTTATCGGTTGATTCAACTACTGCTCAGATGCCCAAATTATTCGCTGTATGATTCCTTTCGACTCAAAGGTGGTACTTGTGCATATGTCCGTTCTGATATTCCCTGTCAGAGACTTGGCAATTTGGAATCTCCTCTCTTTGATCTTCTGTGGCTCAAAATCTCTCTACCTCATTGTGTCAAATTCATCTGTTGTCTCTACTGTTCTCCCAACTCCACTAATCACTTGGAGCTCTTTGACTTCCTCTCTTTGCAACTTGACTTTCTCCAGTCCAACTTTCGTAACAGTGAGGTAATTTTCCTTGGTGATTTTAATGTTCACAACTCCAGCTGGCTTCCGTTTTCTAGTCACACCGACCCAGCAGATCGAGATGCTGAGTAGATGCTTTCGCAATTACTAATGATCTAGCACAGATTGTTCATTTACCTACAAGAATTCCAGACAATCCTAATCATACAGCCAATACGCTTGATCTTTTTCTCACAAACAACCTTTCTAAGTACACAGTTTCTAAGTATTAATGATCTTGGTGAGAGATCCTTTTGGCACTTTGATTGTCTCTTCTCCAATGGAACCTTTATCTCATGGCTATTCCCAACCTCGTGTTGTTTGGCATTACAAGAATGCAAAATGGAATGACCTGCGAGACTTCTTTTCTTCCTTTCCTTGGTCGGATTACTGTTTCAAAACTTCTGATGTCAACGTTTGCTCAGATCGTGTCAGTGAAATTATTCTTGCAGGAATGGATTCCTTTATCCCACACTCCACTTTAAAATCTTGTCCTTTATCTAAACCTTGGTTTTCCAATAAATGTGCTAAGGCTGTTCAAGAGAAGAATGTTGCACATTGTAATTGGCTTGTTTCTAATTCTTCAGTTTCATTTTCTGCCCACAACAAAGATCGCAACAATTGTAAAGCAGTTATTAATCAGTCCAAACTAGAGTTTGAACAGGCTAAGAGTAGAAAACTTGCTTCTTGCCCTAACGGTAGCTGAGCATGCTAGTCTCTTGCCAAAGCTATTGGCCGCAACTTTGGCCTATCTCTGCTCCCACCTCTGTCCAAACCAAATGGTTCTGTTGTCACTTCAGCCAAGGATAAAGCTGACCTGCTAGCATCCCATTTTTCTTCCAGCTCATGTATTAATGATCTTGGTAAAACACCTCTCTCCATTCCCAACACGCTCCATTCAATGTCTCCTGTGGTCTTCCATCAAAAGGATATCAGAAGGATTTTGATGAATCTTGATGCTAAGAAAGCTCCAGGTCCCGAGGGTATTTCTCCACTTGTTCTCAAAACCTGTGCTCCTGAACTTACTCCTATTCTTTGCTGCCTTTTTTCACTTTATTATTCCAAAGGTGTTTTTCCTTCTGCTTGGAAATTTGCTCATATCCAGCGAGTTACTAAAAAGAGTGACAAATCCCTCCCATCGCAATTACTTCTACTCTTTCTAAAGTAATGGAGAAATCAATTAACTGCCAACTCTTAAACTACCTAGAAACCTTCCGTCTGATCAACGATCGCCAGTATGGATTCCATCAGTGTCGATCCACTGGTGATATTTTTTCTTATGTTACCCATTTATGGACTAATTCAATGGAAAGGTTCGGTGAAACACAAGTAGTTGCTCTTAACATCTCAAAGGCTTTTGATGGTGTTTGACATAAAGGTCTTCTAAACAAGCTTCCATCTTATGGTTTGCCAACTGTTTTTAGTAATTGGTTATCCAGTTTTCTCTCTAATTGCTCACTGAGGGTGTGATAGTAGATGGCTCTCTGTCTTCTAACTTCTCGACTAATGCCGGTGTCTGCCAAGGTTCAGTTCTTTTCCCCACTCTTTTCCTCTTGTATATTAATGACCTTCTTGCATTGACTGGAAATCCTATCCATAGTTTTGCCGATGATAGCACATTGCATTCCACTTTCCATTTTGAGAAACCTTGTCCTGCTCAATCAGCTTCAAATTCTCAAAAATCTGCTACCAATTCCTTAAATGCCGATCTTCAGGTAATTCTCCAGTGGGGCAAAGACAACTTAGTTGATTTCAACCCTTCTAAAACTCAGTCTTGTCTTATATCTCGCAAAAAGGATTCTTCTGCTCCTATGCTTATCTTTAGTGACACTCTGATTTCTAGGCAAAATTATATATCTCTTTTGGGGATTATCCTGACTTCTAATCTCTCTTGGCACAAGCACATTACAAATATTGCTTCCTCCGCATCTAAAAAACTTGGTTTTCTCTTTCGCTCTCGGCATTACTTTTCTTCCAAACAGTTGCTCACTCTGTATAAATCACAAATCCGCCCTGCCATGGAATATTGTTCCCACATTTGGGGTGGTGCCCCCAAAACCTCTCTCAGGCTTCTTGATTCCATTCAGAAGAGGGCAGTCAGGTTAATTAATGATTCATCTCTAACAGAGTCTCTCCACTTGCTTTCTCATAGATGTATTGTTTCTGCTGCATGCCTCTTCTACAGATACTTCCATGGGAACTGTTCTTGTTCTTCTGAATTGGCTTCTATAATTCCCACTCTCTCTTTCAAAACAGTCCGAACACGTGCCGCCACCAGCCAACATCCATTTATTGTCCAACTTCAAACCCACAGAACCAACTTTTCATCTTCCTCATTTATTCATTCAACTGCCGTTTTCTGGAACAACCTTCCTTCATACGTATTTCCTGAAAATTACAATCTACAGAAGTTCAAGTACAATGTCAACAAATATCTTCTTTCATCTTCTCAACCTCCAACCCAAGCACGGTACTAAGTACTATAGGTTCTAATACCTCTCGTGTTGGGGGTTCACGTAAAAAAAAAAAAAAAAAAAAAAATGTAGCCTCAGCAAGTAGAAGAATGACATCAATATTCAGCCCACTCAATCCATTTGAGGCCTTAAACACCTCATTCAAATCACCCAGCAGGTGCCTAGTTTCCAAATGTTAAATGGTAAGAGCATCCTTTTGTTCCAGCAGAACTGGAACAAAAATATACGTACTTCCTAAAATGAGGCCTCTAGACCTGTGCACAATGCTCAAGATGTGGCCTAAACATGGTCATATACAAAGGGATAATCAAACCCCATTAGCTGCCTGGCAGCATGTCGGCACTGCTCAGAGAATTCATATCTCATTGCACAATTACCGACATGTCTTCATCTTCCACTACCCTAATGTTGTACCACAGTTCATAAGTCACTGCGTGATTACTTCTGTCCATATGCAGTATCTTGCATTTATCAATGTTAGACTTCAACTGCCATTTCTCGACCCATCGACCCAATTTTCCCAGATGTTGGTGCAGTGGTTCAACCTGATTACTGTCGTTACTTCATCAATATCATTAATAAATATTGAAAACAACAACTGGCCCGCAATGAACCTTGAGGGGACTCTACTTATAATGCTCCAGTGCTCCAGTTTGTATAGTGGTATTTCATGTGTAACAGTATCAAAAGCCTTCCTGAAATCCAAGTGAATGATATCAAAATTATTTTTGCATCCAGTTCCTTTGTCACTGTATTATACTAATCTATCAGATTGGTTAGACAAAACTGCACTTTAAGAAATCCATGCTGCAAATGCAGTGTAATTGGATTACTTTCCAGATGGTCCTGCATTACTTCTTTAACCAGTGACTCCCTTATTTCCCCGAACAGAGGTTAAGCTAACGGGTCTGTATTTCTCATGTCACCTTTTAATCCCCCCTCCTTTATGAACTGGAGATACATTCACAGATCTCCAGTCCATAGGGCCTCCCCTGATTCCAAGGATGCTCTCATAATTATGGCTAAGGATTTGCTTACCTCCTTTGCTGCCTCCTTTAATATAACTGGATAGATTCCACCCATCCCAGACTCTTTCTTATGTTCAGCTTCAACAATTTCTCCTACACTTTCCTTTCAGTTATCACAAAGTAATGTAGATCCCATTAAACTTCTAGTATACCCTCTTCTAAAGAATTCCTCATGTGTGAATGTAGATGCAAAATACCTATTCAATTAGTCAGCAACCTGAGCAGGATCATCAAAAGCTAACCCATTGACATCAAGTAACCCAATGTGATTCAACCCCTTCCTTCTAACTGTTAACATAAGTATAGAAGTCATTACTGCCTTTCTATGCATTCTTTGCCAGAGACTTCTCATAAAATGCCTTAGCTTGCCTAACTTCCTTGTGACTTGATTACAGTCTAATTTATATATACCATAGACTTCCGTACCACCTGAAAATTTATATGCATCTCATGCACTTTTCTTCTCTGCCACATATCTCGTTGGTTCAAGTGACATCCATTTAAATCTAAGTGATTCAATCTCTTCCTTCTACTGTCAACATAAGTATAAAAGTCGTTACTGCCTTTCTATGCATTCTTTGCCAGAGACATCTCATAAAATGCCATAGCTTGCCTAACCTCCTTGTGACTTGATTACTGCCTAATTTATATATACCATAAAGTTCCGTACCACCTGAAAATTTATATGCATCTCATGCACTTTTCTTCTCTGCCACATATCTCATTGGTTTCAAGTGACATCCATTTAAGTCTAAGCTTTTAACAGAATTTCTTAGTTGGTATGAAAAGCCTTCTATGATTACTTTCCTGAATGCTTCCCATTTACAATTTGCTGTTGATAACATCATTTGTCCCATTGCATAGAATTTAAATACTGTCTGAGACCACTTCAATCACCCTTACAAGAGCAAAAGCCTTTCTCTTTACCCTTGACAGTAGTTATGTCTTTAGTTAAGTTTCACATTAGTACATTGTGGTCTCTATCATTTAGTAGTCTTTTACCTTAAGATTCTTAATGAATGAAGAATCACTGCTGATAACAAGAACAAGAGCATTGCCTCCTCTTTTTGCCTTTCTAAAATGCTGTTGTAGGAAACAGTCAACCAAGAAATCAACCAACAGTCAACCAACAAAAGTCTTGCTAGTGCGTGTGAGTGGCAAACCCACAAATTTCAATCAACATCTGGAAAGTAAAAATCACCCATTATAAGACATTCTGATTTACTTGCTCTCTCTAATTCTCTCTAAAGCTGTTTGGTATACTCATTGCAGTCATTTGGCCTATAGGACATCCATTCAATTTTGTTTTCCCAGTGCTCATATCACTAAACTGACTCAAAATAGCACTAGTCACCAATGTAAACTGGATGCACTGCCTTAGATTTAATATGCTTTTTTACTAAGAGCATAGCCCCTCTACCCTTCTTGTCCTGTCTATTCTTCCTGCATACATTGTACTTCCAATAATCAAATTAAGGATTGCTTATGCCTGAGTGACACCATGTCTCCACTATTCTGACAATATCTGCATTTGTTGACTAAATCAGTATTTCAAATTCATCAAATTTATTTACAATGCTCCTAGAATTAGTGTACAGGCAAAATATACATGCACATGTTCTTACTTTTAGTTGCCCTAACATAGCCTACGTATTTACTTGTACCACAATGACCCACAGAAGATCCTTTGAGACATACTATATCTGAAACATACTGCTTATACTGTTCTGAATCAATACATGTCTGTTTGAAATATACTACAAGCCGCATAATGTGATATTTTAGTACATCTCAAACAGACTAAAAGCCCCTTACGACGTTCAGATATTTTGTTGCTTTTGGTTAAATTCAAAAAACAAATGTGTGTTAGTCTAAACTGAATAATGGTGAAGTATTGTTACATGGGTTTTCTTTTAATTTTTGCATAGTATTATAAATTTTCTTGTATCAAGGAAAAAATGTCAGTAGCTAAAAAAAAAAAAAAAAAAAAATGGATACAACAGTCGATGCGCTGTGGATCTATCCCCAAAACCTTATGCAATCCATAGTCTACTGGGAATAAATTATTTATTTTGTCAATGAAGCTTCCTCTAAAGCAGACAAATCCCTCCTCCCCTGTGTGTGTGTGTGTGTGTACTCTTATTGCACTGGCAATAGGGGGGGTTCACTGTTTGAGATTTTATTGCAGATGGCAGCGTTAACACAAAGGCTCAGTAACACATTATCATTTTCTAAGGTAATCTCTATTGGGGGAGAACGTGCTTGTGTGTAAGGTTTTTTCCTTACTAAAGTTGTACTGACCTCAGGATTTTGATGGTAACCATTTTGTAGCTGTGGGACTCCTCCACCCCACTGTGTAGGAGATGAGGTATATGATAATTTTGCTGCTTTTAGTTAAATTCAAAAAACAAATGAGTGTTAGTCTAGAATGACTTTTTTTTTTTTTGTTTTGGCTGATGCTGTATAAGTATCAGCCAAAACAAACAAAAAAAACTTTGAATTTCACCCATCCGTTTGCTCCAAACGTTTGTCCACTTCTTCCTTGAATTTATTTAAGCTATCAACTTCCACGGAAACAGATGGAAGTTTGTTCCAGCAATCATCTACCTGCTGGCTAAAGGCAAATTTCTACACATCTATTCGACAGCTGTCTTTCCTCAATTTCAGTTCATGCCCTCTCAAGTTTGTAATCTGAGCAAGAGGAAGAATTGATACACTAATGTGTAGAAAGCCCCAATTCAGAAAGAACCTAATCTCTGTAACAACACCCAAATTTTTTTGGGCATTGATTCAAACTCAACTTTTCCAATCTCTATGTTTACTTGCTGGCAACTTTTCATGGTTGCAAGATTCCTTATTATCTATTTAGGAAGAGATATGATCTATTCTCTCTGCAGACATGATGCAGTTGGAGGTATGAGATGCTCTAACTCCTAATGACCCTGCTCAGGTAGCTAACAAACTAAATGAATATTTTGCATCGACATTCACACATGAGGAGTTATTCAGCAAGGGGACTGCCAGAGGTGTACTCAACTCTAGTAGTAAGCTAAAGAATCTTGTAATAACTGAGAGTAAAGTGGAGGAGAAATTGTTGAAGATAAACACAAGAAAGGCACCTGGGGTGGATGGGATCTATCCAGTTATATTAAAGGAGGCAGCAAAGGAAGTAAGCAAACCCTTAGCCATAATTATGAGAGCTTCCTTGGACTCAGGGGAGGTACCCATGGACTGGAGATGTGCAAATGTAACCACAATTCACAAGGGAGGATCAAAGGCTGACACAAGTAATTATAGACCTGTGAGTTTAACTTCTGTTCCTGGAAAATTAATGGAGGCACTGGTTAAAGAAGCACTGCAGGATCATCTAGACAAGACTTCAGTTATAGCTCGGACACAGCATGGTTTTGTTAAGGGGAAGTCTTGCCTGACCAATTTGATTGGATACTATGATGCAGTTACAAAAGAACTGGATGCAGGGAATAACTTTGATATTATATACTTGGATCTTAGGAAGGCTTTTGATACTGTTGCACATGGAAGACTGCTGCACAAATTGGAGCAGTGTGGCATTGGAGGCAAATTGCTGCTATGGATAAAGCGGTGGTTGAGGGAGAGAAGACAGAGAGTGGTAATTAATGGACACTGCTCATCATGGACTAATGTTATCAGAGGAGTCCCTCAGGGTTCAGTATTGGGTCCTTTATTGTTTTCTGTATTTATAAATGATATTGATGATGGTATATCAAGCTTAATGTCCAAGTTTGCAGACGATACGAAGGTTGGCAGGGTTGTCAAGGACACTACTGACACTATGCTGCTGCAACAGGAACTGGAAGGGTTGAGCAGATGGGCTGAGAGGTGGCAAATGAAGTTTAACATTGACAAATGTAAAGTACTACATATGGGAAACAGCAACCCCAGAGCAATGTATCAATTCTGTGGTACTACACTGACAGTGGTAGAGAATGAAAGGGACCTGGGGGTGGTTGTGCAGGCAGATATGAAGTTCTCTGAGCAGTGCAGACGGGCTGCAAGATAGCTCATGGTGTATTGTCAATGATATATAGGAATTTTTCTAACAGTGATAAGGAGGTGATTATTCCCTTGTATAAGGTAATGGTCAGGCCACACCTAGAGTACTGTATAGAGGTCTGGAGGCCTCATTTCAAGAAGGATGTAGAGCTGCTGGAACGAGTACAGAGAAGGGCAACAAGATTAGTGAATGGAACAAAGGGGTGCTCTTAAAAAGAAAGACTTAAGTTTTGCGAATTACAGTGTCTGGAGACTAGGCACCAGCGAGGTGATCTGATAGAGGTGTACAAAGCCTTGAATGGTTTGAGCATGCTCAATGCTGATGAGATTCTTCCTCTTGCTCAGAATAATCACCTGAGAGGGCATAAATTCAAATTGAGGAAAGACATATGTAAGATAGATGTGCGCAAATTTGCCTTTAGCCAGCGGGTGGTTGGTAGGTGGAACAGACGTCCATCCCTTGTCATGGAAGTTGATAGCTTAAATAAGTTTAAGGCTCAGCTGGACAGGTATTTCGAACGAACAGAGGGGTGAAGTGGAAGTGGTTATTTTTTATTTATTTATTTTACTTTTTTTTTTTTTTTTGGCTGATGCTGCATAAGCTTGCTTTCTTGCATCAAATGCCTCTACTAATGCTAACGTAATGGATGTCAGATGAACTAATGAGACATATGACAGAGAAGAAAAATGCATGGGATACATATAAATTAACACCTGACACAGAAGCCTATGATAGATACAAGTTGATCTGTAACCAAGTTACAAAGGGGGTTAGGCAGGCGAAGGCAGATTACGAGAAATCTTTAGCAAAGGATGCAAAGAAAAAAAGCAAAGAGTTCTTTACTTATGTAAACTCCAGAAGGAAGGGGATGAATCAGATTGGTCCACTTGATGCCGATGGTTCAACTGTTGATGATCCTGCTCAGGTAGCTAACAAACTAAATGAATATTTTGCATTGACATTCACACACAAGGAGTTATTCAGTGAGGGGAATGCCAGAGGTGTATTCAAATCTGGCAGTAAGCTAGAGAATCTTGTAATAACTGAGAGTAAAGTGGAGGAGACATTGTTCAAGATAAACACAAGAAAGGCACATGGGGTGGATCAGATCTATCCAGTTATATTAAAGGAGGCAGCAAAGGAAGTAAGCAAATCCTTAGCCATAATTATGAGAGCTTGCTTGGTCTCAGGGGAGGTACCCACAGACTGGAGATGTGCAAATGTGATCCCAATTCACAAAGGAGGATCAAAGGCTGACACAAGTAATTATAGACCTGTGAGTTTAACTTCTGTTCCACGAAAATTAATGGAAGCACTGGTTAAAGAAGCACTGCAGGATCATCTAGAAAAGACTTCAGTAATAGCTCGGACACAGCATGGTTTTGTTAAGGGGAAGTCTTGCCTGACCAATTTGATTGGATACTATGATGCAGTCACAAAAGAGCTGGATGCAGGGAATAACTTTGATATTATATATTTGGATCTTAGAAAGGCTTTTGATACTGTTGCACAAATTGGAGCAGTGTGGCATTGGAGGCAAATTGCTGCTATAGATAAAGGGATGGTTGAGGGGGAGAAGACAGAGAGTAGTAATCAATGGACACTGCTCATCGTGGACTAATGTTATTAGTGGAGTCCCTCAGGGTTCAGTGTTGGGTCCATTATTGTTTTCTGTATTTATAAATAATATTGATGATGGTATATCAAGCTTAATGTCCAAGTTTGCAGACGATACAAAAGTTGGCAGGGTTGCCAAGGACACTACTGACACTATGCTGCTGCAACAGGATCTGGAAAGGTTGAGCAGATGGGCTGAGAGGTGGCAAATGAAGTTTAACCTTGACAAATGTAAATTAATACATATGGGAAACAGCAACCTCAGAGCAACGTATCAACTCTGTGGTACTACACCGACAATGGTAGAGAATGAAAAGGACCTGGGGGTAATTGTGCAGGCAGATATGAAGTTCTCTGAGCAGTGCGGGCTGCAAGAGTAGCTCATTGTGTGTTGTCAATGATATACAGGAATTTTTCTAGCATGGATAAGGAGGTGATTTTTCCTTTTATAAGGCAATGGTCAGGCCATACCTTGAGTATTGTATACAGGTCTGGAGGCTTCATTTCAAGAAGGATGTAAAGCTGCTGGAACGAGTACAGAGAAGGGCAACAAGATTAGTGAATGGAACAAAGGGGTGCTCTTACAAAGAAAGACTTAAGTTTTGCAAATTACAGTGTCTGGAGGCTAGGCACCAGCGAGGTGATCTGATAGAGGTGTATAAAGCCTTGAATGGTTTGAGCATACTCAATGCTGATGGAAGAATCCCATCAGCATACTCAATGCTGATGGGATTCTTCCTCTTGCTCAGAATAATTACCTGAGAGCACATAAATTCAAATTGAGGAAAGGTAGATTTAGGATAGACGTGCAGAAATTTGCCTTTAGCCAGTGGGTAGTTGGTTAGTGGAACAGACTTCCATCCCTTGTCGTGGAAGTTGATAGCCTAAATAAATTTAAGGCTCAGCTGGACAGGTATTTCGAACGAACGGAGGGGTGAAGTGGAAGTGGGGTTTTTTTTTTTTTTTGGCTGATGCTGCATAAGCTTGCTTTCTTGCATCATATGCCTCTTCTAATGATAATGCTAATAACTTTAAGGCATACATGTCCCTTGATTTTTTAAGGAGTCCTTATGTGCTGTAATGTAATAACTAGATCATATAGCTTAGCTTAATTTTCAGCACTCACCCCATAGTAATCCGCTTAGCTGGTGGAGAGTTTTACCACATACATAGTGGTTATAGGATTCTAATAACTTACAGGGATTATGGGTTTAAAACTAAGTTGTGGGCTATAAAAAAATTTTAAGAAAGGAAAGTGCACCTTCCATTCTATGGTTGCCTAATTAAATTAAATTAAATGAAGAAAAAATAGAAGCTAATAGTCGCGCATGAGCAACTTTCAAGATTCCTCGTCTTCAGTTAGCTATAGTGGGGGGGAAAAAGAGAGCGCGCTTGTGTTATATACGGGTTGGGTTCCCGAAATTTTAGAACTCAAATCACTGTTACTTGACGCCAAACAATTTAAATTCCAAAATAACATCTACGAACAAATTTTCGGCTTTCCCATGGGCCTCGGTATCTCTGCCCCTTTGTCTGAGATCTACCTCGCATCTATCGAAGAAAAAATTCTCCAACCCTTTCCCCCAGGAATTAAACTATACATGAGGTATGCAGATGACGTCCTCTTAATAGGCAACAGAACCACCATCGGTACTTTACTGAATACCTTTAACACAACACATGAAAGACTCAAATTTACTCTCGAAGTAGAAACCGATAATAAAATTAATTTTCTAAACTTCACTGTATACAAAATAAACACATCTTTAGGCACAAAAATATACAGAAAAAACACACATATATGTAAATTCTTACATTACCACTCACACCACCCTCTACACATTAAAAAAGCAGTTCTATACAACCAGATATACAACGCTGTAAAATATAGCCACACACAAACAGACCTATCTGTAGAATTGCAATACCTCACCAAAAAATTCATCGACAGAAAATACCCATCACAACTAATAAAAGAAACCATCACCAAAGTTCATAATAACACTAATAACTCAAACAAAATTATTAACCACATGAACAAGAATAAGATACATAAACCCCTTATCGCGCTCCCATATCATCAACAATAAGCTAGAAGACTTCAACAGGATTTTAAAAATACAGATATCAAATTAATATTCACATCTTATAACAAATTAAGTTCCAAATTCAATTCATACAAGACAACACACGAGTACGAGACACAAGATTACAACAACATTATATATTTGATCAGATGCCAATCAGATTGCCAAGCATGTTACATAGGCAGTACAACAGCAAAATTCGGGACATCAAAAATTTCCAACACGCATGCATACTACCACTTTAATAGCTTCAAAACTAATTCAGCAAGTACAGAACTAACACAACACGTCCAATTTCAAAATCACAACCCACTCATCGATTCAGCCATCACAGTAGTTAAATTAAATTCTAGCTACAAAATCCTTGAAAACGAAGCCCTCGTCATTGAATGGTTTAAGCGCCATACATCACTCAACGTGTTAAACAGAAAGATTCCCGCCAATTTCTCCCCCATTTGGAATTTAGCACGCATCAAGTTTCCATGTGCACTGAAATGCATTTCGGGAACCCATCCCGTATATAACACAAGCGTGCTCTCCCCCCCCCCACTATAGCTAACTGAAGACGAGGAATCATGAAAGTCGCTCGTGCGCGACTATTAGCTTCTATTTTTTCTTCATTTAATTTAATTTAATTAGGCAACCATAGAATGGAAGGTGCACTTTCCTTTCTTAAAAATTTTTTATAGCCCACAACTTAGTTTTAAATCCATAATCCCTGTAAGTTATTAGAATCTTATAACCACTACGTATGTGGTAAAACTCTCCACCAGCTAAGCGGATTACTATGAGGTGAGTGCTGAAAATTAAGCTAAGCTATACATACGACCTACGCATACATGTCCTTCATGCTGAAAACCTTCTGTGGTTATGGGACTTATTTCCATCTCCCCACCAACCATTGTGAGATGGGATCTGATCTCTTATTGAAGCCAGCACACTTACTTTTGGGTGAGGAAGCTCTCTGTATACTCTGGCACAGCTGCTTGGTCAAAGGAGTTTGCAACATGTCATTTTGGCAAGAGTATTGATATTATTATCAATAGCTATATGGTGCAAGGAAGCCTAAGGCTTATACTGCACCAGGAAAAAAGTTCCCGAGTTACCCTGAGAGAGAGAGAGAGAGACAAAAGTAGAAGAGAATTACCAAGAAAGAGAAGAATGATAATATCCAGCTCAGGATCCTGGGTGTGCAAAGCCCATACTCACCAGATGTGAGCCCATATCTGGTGGTTGTGTGCAGCTGCATGTTCAAGTTGATCACTGGCGAAGTGTCCCTCTGAATGGCCCACTTTCTTTTGTTGTCTACAAGATTTCTTGTTTCTCTCCTTTTTCCTCTTGCTCAACCCACTTGCATTGGTTGCAGACACCTCACTCTAAATGCAAGACCATATTTATTTTTTAATTTTGGATGCCTTCTACTTTCCTTAAATTCTTTCTACTATATCCTCCCAACTCTTACTATCTCCCAACACCAGTACCTTTTCTACTCGCATTACTAAAAGGGTACAGGCCTGGAGGTTCAATTTAAGTAAGCTGTAGATCTGCTAAAATGGGTGAAGAGAACAGCAAAACAGACTAGTGAAGGGAACAAAAGTGTTCTTACCTAGAAAGGCTTCAGTTCTGGAAACTGCAGTGCCTTGAGACTAGGCACCTGCTGGGAGATCTGATTAAGTGTTTAAAGCTTTTAATGGACTGAGTGGGCTGAATGTTGATAGCATCCTTCCACTTGCTGAGGCTACGCACATGAAACGGCATAAATTCAAGTTGAGGAAGGATGGTTGCAGAACAGATGTGTAGAAGTTTGCTTTCTTGCAGCTGAAGTTTAACACTGACAAATGCAAGGTACTGCATATGGGTAGCAGTAACACTCAGAGTAACACTCTTCCAACAATCAAACAGCAGGTGTTTGACTGTTGGAAGAGGTTTTCATATGTTGTTGTGGAAATGGCTGGGTTGAATAAATTCAAGAAAGAAGTAGACAAATTCTTGCAGGGTACTTACTGTATAGGTTTTTTTTGGCTGATGCTGTATTAGCTTGCTTTCTTGCACCATTTATCATTACTACTATTACTACAATTGAGAAGTGGGGAGGGTAAGAGAGAAAAATTTACCATTTAGTTGCTTTATTTTTTTAAATTATTTATTTATTTTTTTCAAATTATTCAGATGTCTGTACTTTTATTAACTGAGAAAGGAAATCTAATTGAGGAATCTTTCTTAGCTTTTTCCGGACGTATCAAGATTTTGCTGTCTCTCATAATTAAAGAGATTGATATAGCATTAGAATGTTTTTCTAATAAGTTCCATGTGCTTTGTTTTTCCTGTCGTTTTGCAGTACTACAGTCTTTGTTCTATCAGTGATTTCTACATTATAGATTTTACAGCCAAGACTGAAATAGTAGTAGTAATAGGAGCTGCTGTTAGAATTTGGGAACTAATGTGTTTCGTGATTTTTTATTATTATTTTTTTTTAATGAAAGCCCTAAACACGAGAAGTATTAGAACCTGTAGTACTTAATACTGTGCATGGGCTGAAGGTTAAGAAAATGAAAGAAGATACTTGTTGACATTAGACTTGAACTTCTATAGACTATAATTTTCAGAAAATACGTATAAATGAGGAAGAAGAAAATTTGGTTCCGTGAGTTTGAAGTTGGACAGTAAAAGGATGTTGATTGAACGTGGCCCATGTTGGGACTGATTTGGAAGAGAGAGCAGAAATTATAGAAGCCAATTCAGAAGAACAGCACCCATGGAAATATCTGTAGAAAAGGCATGCAGCAGAAACAGAACGTCTATGAGGCAGAGAATGGAGAGACTCGGTTAGAGTTGAGTAATTAATTGATTTATCTGACCTCTTTTGAATGGAATCTAGAACCTGAGAGAGGTTTTTGGGGACACTGCACCAGATGTGAGAACAATATTTCATGGTAGGACGGATTTATGAGACCGAACAGCTGTTTGGAAAAATATAATTCTGGGAGTAAAAGAGAAAACCCAGTTTTCTATATGCAGAGGAAGCAATGTTTATGATATGATTAAGCCAAGAGAGATTAGAAGTTAGGGCAATCTTTAAGAAAGATATTTGATCTTGTCTAGAAATCTGAGTGTCATCGAGGAAAGAAGAATCCTTTTTGCAAGATATAAGACATGATCGAGTTTTACAAAGATTGAAATTAACTAAGTTATCTTTGCCTCCACTGGAAAATTACCTGAAGAATAGCATAAAGAAGTGGTAATAGATATTCGAGAAGTTGAAGCTGTTTGTGCAGAGTTAGGTTTCTCAAACTGGAAGGTGGAATGCAATGTACTATCGTCAACAAACTATGGATAGGATTTCTGGACAATGGAAGAATGTCATTAATATATAGAGGAAAAGAGTGGGAGAAAGAACTGAACCTTGGGGAAACTCCAGCATTAGAGGGGGAAGTTAGAAGACAGCCTTCTACCATCACCTGCAAGTGAGTAGTCAGAGAAAACTGGATACCCAGTTATAAAACACAGTTGACAAACCATAAGATAGAAGTTTATTCAGAAGACTTTTATGCCAAACAGGATCAATGGCCTTTGAAATGTCAAGAGCAACTGCTTAGAGCTTCAGAAAACCTTACAATTGAATCTGTCCATATACAGGGTGATTCACTACCAGTGCGACAAACTTGCAGGAGGTGTAAGGGGCACAAAGACGAATCGGAATCACATAGCATTGCAGGGTCCAAAATGCCTTCGTCATGCGGTAGAGGATGTTGACCGGGAGGTCACGTGAACAGCAATCCCGCTGGAAGTCAGCATTTGCAAACCAGTTCCCGAGGTAGTAGGATGGACAAGTATTCAAACGTTGAACTGGCTGACATGCACCTTGCATATGGAGCTGCGGACTGTAATGGGCGTGCCGCTCGGTGCTTGTACCAGGAACGTTTCACGCACAGGCGTGCTCCTCATCATACGATTTTCGCACGTGTGCACAGAAGGTTACGTGAGACTGGTTGTTTCATGAGAGGTACCATGAATTGAGAGCGAACGATGAGGACGCCAGACAATGAGGAGAATGTCCTACGTTTTGCAGAAGGTAATCCCAGTACGAGTACTCGAGTGGCAGGCCAACGATTGGGTATTTCCCAATCCACTGTATGGAGGATACTGTCAACAAACCAAATGAGTTCATACCATCTGCAACACGTCCAATCATTGGAGCCTGCAGATTATCCACTCCGGAGGACTTTTGCTACTTGGTTTCTTCAACAGAAACGGTTTGCAAATGCTGACTTCCAGCGGGATCGCTGTTCACGCGACCTCCCATTCAACGTCCTCTACCGCATGACGAAGGCATTTCGGACCCTGCAATGCTATGTGATTCCGATTCGTCTTTGTGCCCCCTACACCTCCTGCAAGTTTGTCGCACTGGTAGTGAATCAGCCTGTATAAGTAAATAAGCCAGAATATCAGAGGCAGATCGACACTGACGGAATCCATACTGGTGATCATTGATCAGATGGAAGGTATCTAGATAGTTTAAGAGTTGGCAGTTAATAGATTTCTCCATTACTTTAGAAAGAGTAGAAGTAAGTGCAATGGGATGATAATTGGAGAGGAGGGGCTTGTCACCCTTTTTAGGAACTGGCTGGACACAAAGAAATTTCCAAGCAGAAGGGGAAAAACTTTTGGAATAAGAAAGTGAAAAAATGCGCCACAGCAAGAGTAAGTTGAGGAGCATGAGTTTTGAGTACAAGTGAAGAAATACCATTAGGACCTGAAGCTTTTTTATCATCGAGGTTGTTCAAAATCTTTCTGACATCCTTTTGGCAGAAGACCATAGGAAGCGCTGAATGGAGAGTACTGGAAATGGTGTGAGGTGGCTTACCAAGATTATCAATTTGAGTTGGAAGAAAAAATAGGCTGCTAGTAGGTCAGCTTTATCTGAAGTGACAATAGAACCATCTAGTTTTGACAGAGGTGGGAAGAGAGATGGCAAAAGTTGCAGCCAATAGCTTTGGCAAGAGACCAGAATGCTCAACTACCTTTCGGACAAAAAGCAAGTTTTCTACTCTTAGCTTGCTTGAAATCTAGTTTGGACTGATTCATAACTGCTTTACAATTCTTGTGAGCTTTGGTGCAAGCAGAAAATGAACCTGTACATGCAAGCCAATTACGATATGCAACATTCTTAGCAAATTTACTGGAAAAACCAAGGTAAATTAATTTGAAAAAGGACAAGATTTTAAGGTGCAGCATGCAATAAAGGATTTCATCCCAACAAGAATAATTTCACTGATACGATCCTAGCAAGCATTGATATCAGAAGATTTGGAACATTAATACAACCAGGGAAAAGAAATTTCGCAGCTCATCCCATTTCTCATTCTTGTAATGCAAAACATGAGGTTGAGAATAGCCACAAGAGAAAGGCTCTACTGGAGGAAGAACCATCAAGTTGTGATCTGAGATTCTTAAAGGACCACTCACCTCGACTGTATACTTTAGAAGGCTGTTTGAGAAAAAGATCAATCGTGTTCTCTGCATGGTAAGGATTGTGTGGTATTCTGGTAGGTAAATGAACAAGCTGTGCAAGGTCATTAGTAATTGCAAAAGCCCCAGCCACTCGATCAGCTAGGTCAGCGTGACCAGAAAACGGAATTCAGCTGGTGTTATGAACATTAAACTCACTAAGGAAAAGTGATGGCATCAATAGGTCATGACTAAACACTCTGATCATCAAAAGGGACTTGTGTGCCATGTTTTGTCCAATCTCTTTTGGAAAATATTCATTTCATTTGAGTTTCATTTAATGTGGCATAGGATGTCTGAAATTTACATACTAGGTAATGAATGCTACTGAGCAGATCAATGGGGTGTTATCCACTCTATACTTGGGTATAGGATGTGATGGGAAAGAAATGAAGAGTTCAGTTGTAGACATTCACTAATAATCACTAATCACTTGTTAATATCTGTAATTGAGGTGTATAAAGCCTTGAATGGTTTGAGCATGCTCAATGCTGATGGGATTCTTCCTCTTGCTCAGAATAATTGCCTGAGAGGGCATAAATTCAAATTGAGGAAAGACAGTTGTAGGATAGATGTGCAGAAGTTTGCCTTTAGCCAGTAGGTGGTTGATTGCAGGAACAAACCTCCATCTATCGTTGTAGAAGTTGATAGCTTAAATAGCTAAGGCAGAACTAGAAAGACATTTGGAGGGAGTGGATGGGTGAAATGAGAAGAGTGCTCTTTTTTTTTTCCCCCGCTGATGCTATATAAGCTTGCTTTTGTTGCATCATGTGCCTTTACTAATGCTAATTGAAGAACCCCATAATGGATATGTTGCCCAATACACAGAATTTAGATGGCAAATACAAAAACTAGATCTTTGGGTTCTTGAATGGTACAGGAATGATTGTTGAGGTAGATAGATCAAGGCTTCATGCATAGTAATTGGTATTATTAAAGCAATACCAATTACTATGCATGAAGTGACAGCTTCAAAAGGATATTCGTGGGGGGAATAAAGCTGGGTGGGCTCCTTGAGTTTATTAGGACTGCCAGGATGAATTTCTGTCTTTCCGATGTAACATATAATTTTTGGATTTTCGAAGTCACCCAAGGAGTTAAGTTAGTTTCTTGCAAGCAGAAAGTCAGATTCACAAATGAAAATCAAATCAGAGAGAGAGAGAGAGACTGTCATTATTACTGTGAAAAATACAGTTCCACTGGATAATGTGCCTGAATCATTAAGTTTTGAAAGTGAAGTTTTGAAGATGAAACTGTGTGGTTTTTATGAGAGGACTGTTTGAGGTGGTTATGTCTATCTTTTCTTTCCTTTTCTAGGGAAAGTGGATTCCTTGCCATCTTCTGCATGAAGCTCAAGTACTATTTCTTCTTAGTTGGCAGGATATCCAGTCCAAAACTTTGAGGATGTTGTTCTACCTCGGATGAATCCTGCCTGTGTAGCTTTTCTCTTGTTTCATAAACAGGAGTGATAATAGATGATACAGTGATTTGTGTACTATTGGTTTGGTTTGGTTGATCAAAAGTGATTTAGATCGAGTGCTCATTCTGATTGAGCACTCGATTGAGCATACTGATTGAGCACATTTTGCAATCAATGTATCTGGTGGGAGCAACACATCTGTATAAGTTGATATAGTTGGGTAATTCAGGGCCACGCAGGCATATGTGCATTTAAGCATAGTAAACTTGCTTTCTCACCTCTTGGTATGAGACCTTATTTTTGATCTTAAGTTTTTGAATTTTATTTTTTACCAACTGTCCGTAAATTAGAATAGGTATATGATGCAAGAAAGCAAGCTTATACAGCATCAGCCAAATCCGATCACTCCAAATGTCAGCCTTAAATTTATTTAAGTTATCAACTTCCACAACAACAGATGGAAGTCTGTTCCAGCAATCAACTACCTGCTGGCTAAAGGCACATCTCTTCTGCAACTTATTCCGCACATCTATTCTACAACTGTCTTTCCTCAATTTGAATCTACGCCCCCTCAGGTTCTTAATCTGAGCAAGCGGAAGTATCCCATCAGCATCCTGCTGAAACCATTCAAGGCCTTATACACCTCAATCAGATCACCTCACAGGTGCCTAGTCTCCAGATGCTGCAACTTGCAGAACTTAAGCCTGTCTTCATAAGTGCACCCCTTTGTTCCTCTCACCAATCTTGTTGCCATTCACTATACTCATTCTAGCAACTGACCAACTCAACACCAGACCTCAAATTTTACATCAGACAACACAGCAATCCCCAAAGCAGAATTTGCTGGTCCCACAGGATGTGGTTGTCAGTTACTCTATTATCAGGGAAATATGTTGTGCAACAAGGATAGGTGTAGAATCAGGGTATGTCTTTAAAAGAGAAAAAAATGATGATGTTGTAGAGCATATATCATGTTTTAAGGACACAAAAAGTGATACTGTTGTACACATTGGCACTAATGATATTAAGATTATAAAATAAAAGAACTTACTTAACAAGCACAGGACAAATTTGGGAAAAACTTGCGCATTATGACTGAATCAGAAATGGGCTGCAACTTTGCCCAGAAACAATAGGGGTACATAATGGAGTAGAATTTTTCAGTGGTCTGTGCTTGCTATCAAGCACAGACCACACAGACCACAATGTGATTCAAGAATATTTGCTGGTGCTATACAGGCAGTGATAGTTGGGTCGTAAAACTGTTAGCTTGTGAGAGTACACAAACTAAAAACTTAACTAGAGCCACAGGCAGAGGTGAAGGTGATTCCTGCACTGTTTCTATTGGAAATTATTGTAGCAGCCTGGAAAGCAAGGTTTTGATGATTTCGGGGCAGCTATGCGTTATCATAGAACAAGTGAATACACAGGCTGTGTAAGGGTAACTAAGAGTAAGAACATCTGCAGGTATACCGGAAGCATTGTATATAAATCTGATGAATTTTAAGTATTGATTAAGTATTAGCATTAGCAATGATGCAAGAATCAAGCTTATACAGCACCAGCGAAAAAAAAAAAAAAAGAAAGGAAAAAAAACCTCCTATTTTACCTATTCATTCCCTCATTAGTTTTATCTTGTTCTTTGAATTTATTTAAACTATGAACTTCCACAACAGATGGAAGTTTGTTCCAACAATCAACCACCCATTGGCTAAATACACACACACACCTATTCTACAAGTGTCATTCCTCAATTTAATTTGTGCCCCCCTTGTGTGTGTGTGTGTGTGTGTGTGTGTGTGTGTGTGTGTGTGTGTGTGTGTGTGTGTGTGTGTGTGTGGTGAGAGCAACAGGAAGAATCCCACCAGCACTGATCTTGCTCAATACATTCAAAGCCTTAAACACCTCAATCAGATCACCTCACATATGCCTAGTCTCCAGATGCTGCAACTTGCAGAACTTAAGCCTGTCTTCGTAAGTGCACCCCTTTGTTCCACTCACCAATCAGGTTGCCCTCCTCTATACTCCCAGTAGCTCCACATCCTTCTTAAAATGAAGTATCCAGACCTGTATGCAGTACTCAAGGTGTGGGCTGACCATTGCATTATATAATGGGATAATCACTCCAATATTCTTGCTAGCAATATTCCTGTATATCATTGACGAAATCCCAGGAGATGTCCTATCAGCCTCTGCACTGCTCAAAGAACTTCAGGTCTGACTACAGCAGTGTGGCTACAGTCTTTTGCTTCTGGGGCAGACCCCTCTGGTGTCACCCTCTAAATAATGTTATCAACACAAAAAAAAAAAAAAAGTTTAAAACTTAATTAATTTTAAAAAATCACAGAAAAATAAAGAACATTTTGCAATCAATGTTAAAAATTCAGTCAAGAAAGTATAATGTATTTACATAGTATTCAATACAACAAAGGTTCCCAACCACCGGTACTAGTACATTGGCTGTGAATGAAACCACCAGCAATTTCCCTCATGGGAGGGTAAACTTTTTAAATGTTAATATCTTACTAAACCCCGGGGGCTCACATCTGGTGAGTATGGGCTTGGCACACCCAGGATATCATCATTCTTCTCTTTCTTGGTGATTCCTTGCACCATATGGCTAATAATAATAATAATAAAGCCAAAACTTCTTTTTATTTTTCACAGTTCATATCTATGCGAGTATTTCTGTCTTTCTTCTTGGAAAATATACCTCTTTTCTTTCTTTCTTGTACTTCTTTAATCATAGAACTTTATCTCTTTACTTCCCCTCTTATATGGTCAGTCTTCCTTCAGAGGTTGGTTAGTGAACATTAAAAGTAGTGTTTGCAGTTGTGATTTCACAGGTAATTTGAAATTTAGATCATTAGAAATTACAACATACTGATATCCTAATTATTATATCTTTATTCCAGTGATAAAATTAATGCTTTTAAAAGAAAATTAAAACTAATGGAAGAACAATTATTAAAAAAAACAATATTAGCATGTTATCTTCGCTTCATGATTTCATCCAAGAAAATAACATATCTATGACCAAAAATGTGACTGATGACATCGACGAACATATAAAACCTTTGCACACAAGTTTTGAAAAAGATTTCCAGGAAGACTTGACAGCACAGAATTGGATTAGGAGCCCTTTTGCATTCTGAAATGAGATTCAAGAGGATGTGATGTACAAGGAGTCATTCATAGATAGATAGGAGCTTAATGATTAATGTTGAAGTTTAAGAGTTCAAACTTAACAAAATTTTGGCTATCTATGTGCCAAGAATATCCCCTACTTTCTGAGCAGGCATCGAAAATTTTAATGCCATTTAATTCAACTTACTTGTGTGAGGCTGGATTTTCAGCAATGACTGCAATAAAAAAAAATAAATATAGATTCGATGAATAATGAATCAGATCTTTGACTGAAATTGATACTAATCAATCCAGATATGCATTTGCTAGTAAAAGCGTAACAGATTCAATATTCGAAACAGAAACAAAAAAATTCAAGTAAAGAGGAAAATGTTTAAACAACATGTTATGTGAAAATATAAAAACCTCATTTAAAAATTGTATTTTCTTAATTAATAAATATGTTTTTCTTTTTTAGTAGAATAGCTCGTTTTGCTCAACTAATTATTCATGTGACTTTTCAAAACAGACGTATGTAGGAATCTCTGCAATACAAGAGATACAAAATGTGAAAATCAATAACAGAAGAGATTTATAGTTTCTATTTTCGTGGCTTCATTTCGGCAAATTTATCGGAAAATTAAGCTATATATACACATACTGTTAAAAAGAACCTTAAATATAATAATAAATTTGGTAGCAATTCCGAAAAATCACACTTTAATCACTGTATAATAAATTCTACAAACTGCAAAGCTGTCCACTGCTTTGCTTTCTCAACAGTTATTTTTGCAGCTTGTAAGTGGCGTCTTAGTCAGCCAATTTCTAATACAATTTCTGCATAACGAAATTCATCGAAAATTTAGGTCAGCTCTGAAATATGCATTTCATATTCTTTCTTCGCAACAACCAAATTATATGGCTGAATAATGGCAAACATTGGAAGAATATTTTTCATTGCTTTCAATCGAACCTCCAATTCTCGATGAAACCTATCCAAGCATTCATACATCCCTCTTTTTAATTCTTCTTAGAATGACAGTCCAGCATCCTTTGTAATTTCTCCTGGAATTTGTTTTTATATCCATATTCTTCCTCTTTTTCCTATTGAAATGCCCATTTTCCCACAAGTTGTATTTGCGAATTGAAGAGCCATTTCTACAATTTTATTTCTTTCTTCATTAATAAATAATTTCATGGTCGTAACTTTACAACACATTTTTCCAGCCTTATTCTGACTGTTCCTAAATATTTTTGTATAAGGTTAACTTGATTTAGAATTTTGTGCCAGAAAGATAGATAAATCACATATGGATAAAGTTTCAGTGGTCCCTCTGGTATCTACATTCACTTACGGTTCGCACAATATTCATAGAGCGAAAGTTATTTTTTTCAAAATTCATTTTGACCATATTTACAGATTCATAACGTGCACACTATCTTGTCCGGGCAAGTCTTTTGACTGTCATTCCTGTATGTTTTTTTCATCATTTCCCAACAGTGTGGAGAGACTGAAAAAAAAAAAATAAATAATAAAATAAATACATTCCATATAAATTTAACGAGTGGTTTGCACAGGACATAAACAATGCTTAGGGATTAATTTCCTTTATTGTGGATTGGACTAAACCATGAATTCTGCTGTGGTTGCCACACTGTCATAGCCTTGACCATGGCACACATTTATACTCAGTCCATCCTTTTCTAAATTATTCAAAATTTCTTTTGCGAGTTCAGCAGTGGTCTTTCCAACAATAGGGAAGAAGCCTAAAAATGACTCCTCCACTTCAACCCTGTCACTTACAATGTGAACACATCTAATTACTTCACACATTGGTCAGTGTGGGATACGTTCTGTTGAACTGTAAAATAGAATTCCACACTATTTAGCTTGTTTTATATTATCGGCTACTATTTTTTCTCTCACATAATTTCCTAAAATGTTAATAAACTCATTTTGAATCTCTGGCAATAAATATGAACTATCAGATGAACTTGTTATTCCACATCTACAAGTTATTCACAAGGGTCATTACTAACAGATTAGAAAGAATACTTGATGAGAATCAACCTAAAGAGCAAGCTGGCTTTAGGACAGGATTCTCAACTATGGTTTGTTTGTTTGGTTTTTTTTTAGGAGCATTAGCAACTAAGGCCATATTGCTCCAGGATATGCGGTGGTCATTCTCTGACCTTTCCGCATCCTCCGTATTTGGTGGTGACGGGCTTGAACACCGGTCTAATCAAGAAGCGTGTGCTACGCACTGCTGCTCCTTCCCACCTGGCTACGGGGCTCAACTATGGATCACATTCACATGAATATAATACACCATTATGCCTGGAATTTGTGGATTATGAAAAGGCATTTGACTCCATACAGCATAAGGAAATGTTTCGGGCACTGGAAATACAAGGCATAGATACCCCATATATTATGATTTTGAAGAAAATATATGAGAACACTACCTCCTTTATTAGACTAAACAAAGACAGTAGCAAATTTAAAATCAAGAAAGGCGTTCGGCAAGGAGACACAATATCTCCGAAGCTGTTTACTGCTGTCCTTGAGGAAGATTTCAGAAGATTAGACTGGTCGCAGAAAGGAGTCAATGTGAATGGAGAGTACCTAAACAATTTACAATTTGCAGATGACATTGTGGTCATAAGCCACGATCCCAAAGAATTGGAGAAAAATCTTAATCAGTTATGCACAGTTAGTAAGGATTTTGGACTAAAGATGAATATGGCTAAACAAAAGTAATGATTAAAAAGTATGCCACAGAAAGGGACATAATGATTGAAGGAGCAGTAATATACTTATCTGTGACAAGTTATTAGCTGTAATAATTATAAATGGTTGGAAGTCAAGAGAAGAATAAATTTTGGATGGATAGCATTCAGGAAATATAGTCACATACTGAAGAGCAATATCCCAGTTTATCTAAAATGTAAAATTATGAACCAATGTATACTCCCTACCATGACTTATGGAAGTGAAACTTGGGGACTAACCAAAAGAATGGAAGAGAAGCTGAGAACTACACAGCGAAGAATGGAATGAATTATATTGGGAGTCAGACTGTTAAATAAGAAGAGAAACACATGGATTAGGCAGCAAACTCAAGTAAAGGACTTTCTTTTCAAAATTAAAGAACTAAAATGGTCTTGGGCAGGACACATAGCTCAAACACATGATAACAGATGGACTAAGAAAATAACAGAATTGTATCCAAGAGGAGCTAGAAGAAAACCCGGAAGACAACAGCAGAGATGGATAGATGAAATTCATGAGTTTGTGGGTAGTAAATGGATGGCCATTGCACAAAACAGAAGGAACTGGAAAGTTGCTGGAGAGGCCTTCATCCTGCAGTGGATTGAAAATGGATGATGATGATGAGATGAATGTTCAATTCTTAAAATATGTTCTTTCAAAATGGGGTCATAATTTGTTAGCAACTCCACAATTTCTCAAAAATTTCCTTTATTTGTAGAAAATATGGATATGCCTTAATAGAATAAAAAAATTTAAATGTAAGTATTACAGTTGCAGTCAGTTAATATAAAAATCAAATATCTTGTCATTAATTAAATTGTGTCAAATAAAAATTTACTAATAACTGCAAATTTAAGTGGAGAAAGATAAATTTTAAAACAAAGTTGAAATTATTTTGTTAAAGTTAATAATTTCCTTCTCGTATTTTCAAGTGGTGGCACCTGGGGCAGACTGCCCTGTCGCCCCCTTCCATACTACGTTACTGTCTGACTGTACAATTATCCTCAGACTTTTCCATTTTCCATTACCCTGAGTGAAGTAACATACAGCTGGCACACTACTCTGGCATTACTGTTATCAATGTTAAACTTCAATTGCCATTTCTCAGCCTATCTGCCTAATGCAGACATTAAGCTTGATAAGGCTTCATCAATATTACTGATAAATATAGAAAACAACAATAGGCACAACACTGAACCCTAGGAGACTCCACTAATAACATTAGTTGATGAAGAGCAATGTTCATTGATTACTGCTCTCCAATTTCTCCCACTCAACCATCCCTTTTATCCATAGCAGCAACTTGTCTTAATGCCATACTGCTCCAATTTATGCAGCAGTCTTATGTGCATCAGAATCAAAAGCTTTCCTGAAATCCAAGTAAATGATATCATAATTATTTTTTGCATCCGGTTCCTTTGTGACCACATTGTTGTAACAGATCAAATTTGTAAAACAAGATTTCCCTTAACAAACCTGTGCAGTTTTTGACATATAATTGTGGCCTTGTCTAGATGATCCCACATTGCTTCTTTCATCACTGATTCCATTATTTTTCCTGGAACAGAAGTTATGATACCAAGTCTGTAATTACATATGTCACCCTTTGAACCCCTCTGTGGATACATTTTCCACATCTCCAATACACAGGGACTTCCCCTGAATCCAATGGTGATTTCATAATTATGACTTTACTTACCTCCTATGTTGCGTCCCTTGACATAATTGGATAGACCTATCAGGGCACCTATCTTATGTAACTTCAACAATTTCTCTTTCACTTTCCGCTCAGTTAATACAAAATCATTTTGCTTTCTGTTAGAGGTTGATAAACTTCCAGCATCCCCTTCCCTAATGAATTCCTCACGTGTGAATTTAGATGCAAAACACTCATTCAATTTGTCAGAAACATAAGCAGGGTATGAACAGTCGAACCATCAATATCAAGTGGATCAATCTGATTCCTTCCTTTCCTTCTAGAATTTACATAAGAAAAGCCCTTGTGTCAAAAACCCTCAATACAAAAACATAACTAAAGAAGAATTTTCTATTCTTCTTTGCATCCTTTGCCAAAGATTTCTTGTAATCTGCCTTTGCTAGCATGACTTCCCTTGTGAATTACAGACTAGTTTAGATCTGTTGTTGTTTGTTGGATTTATTGGTGCAAGGGCTACTAAGGTCATAATGCACCTATTTCAATCTTATTTGGTACATGATTGTTATATTAAATAAAAGGATTCAGATCAGGCGATATTTGTTTATCATTTTGAGGAAGGTAAAAACATCATTAATATCTTGTCGGTCTCCGAGAATCTGTTGTAAGATAAGTTTATTAGAAGAATATAGACGTGAAGAGAAAGCTGTTTTCTGTTCTCTCAGTTATAATGGGCATTCAATGATCAAGTGGTTTACTGTGAGTTGAGTTTGAGAGTTGCTGCATAGTGGAGGGTCATCCTGAGTGAGTAAATAACTATGAGTTAGGTGAGTATGTCCTATTCAAATTCTGGCAAGTACTACTTCTTCCTTTCTATTGGCTCTTAGGCTTGATAGCCACTTCTTGTGATTGTTTTTAATCTGAAAAAGCTTATTGCTTTTTTCTCCCTGCCAAATGGATAGCCATTTTTTTCTAACATTGCTATGCATGATGCATTTTAAATCTGTGTAAGGTATCTGCATGTCTGATTTTATGTGACTGGCGTTCTTGGCTGCAAGATCCGCTTGTTCGTTTCGTATGATTCCAGAGTACCCAGGTATCCAACAGAAAATTAATTTTTGCCTGTTTGCAAGAAGCTGCACTAACTTGGTTTGAATTTATTGTAGTAACGGATGACTGGAAGGAAACTGAGGATATAATGACTGTTTTACATTGTCTAGGCCATCAGGATAGCATACAGTTCTGCAGTGTAAATACTGTACTCCAAAGGGAGCTGCTGGGATATTGTAATGTTTGTTAGAACTACAGCTGCTCCAACTTTACTATCTGTCTTGGAACCATCAGTGTAAATTTGGGTAAAACTAGGGAACTGAAAAGAGTGAGTTGCATGGATCTGCTGAATACTGCAATCTGGAAGGGCATTCTTTCCCCATTGTTGGAAATGTTGGTCAACGTTGGCCAAGGGTATTTGCCATGGTGGCATAGCCGTGCTAATATCTAGAATTATGTCATTCATATTTAGTTCCCAGCACGTAATTATGCTTCGTAATCTAATGGCACATGGTAAACCATGTGGCATTAGATTACGAAGCATAATTACGCAAAGGTTTATTTTGGTACAAATTATGCCATTTTTGGGGTGAATAAATACTGCTTTATAGGATGATGTGGGAAACTTCTCATTTTAGCTGCATAACTTAATAACAGAGCTTGCCGACGAAGAAATAGGGGTGGTTCGTGTGCTTCCGTTAGAGACTCTGAACTGGCGATGTACGAAAAGCTCCTAGTGCAATTTGGATAGCATAGTGATGTACTGGGTTGAGCCATTTTAATACACTTTCTCTAGCTGAGGCATATGCAGGAGACCCATAGTCTAGTTTGGATCTTATGAGTGACCGGTATAAGTGCAGCAGCATGTACCGATCTGCACCCCATGACATAGCGGAAATTGCCCTGAGGAGAATCAGCTTAGACAGGTTGTACGAATATGCTTAATATGCTCTAAGACACTAAGTTTTTATCCAGAATTAGTCCAAGAAAGCTAATACTCTGTTGAAAAGTAATTGGATGAGAATCAAGACGTAAATCGGGATCTGGATGTAAATTCCGTTTACGGTAAAAATGAATTGCTGTTGTTTTTTGTTTTGAAAGTCTGTATCCATTATTTTTGGCCCACTGAACAAGCTTGTTAATTGTACCTTGAAGCTGCCTTTCAATGAAACACATGTTTTGTGAGTGGCTTGAGATTGCCAGATCGTTGGCATACAGATACGTTTCAACTGTATCGGGAATACATTTGGTAATGGAATTAATCCTGAGAGAGAAGAGCGTGGCACTAAGCACAGAACCCCGAGGGACCCCCCCCCCCCTCTTCTTGCACAAATGTTTGCGAGAGAGCAGAGTGAAATCGTACCTGAAAGGACCTATGCTCAAAAAGTTCTGGATAAATTTTGGAAGATGACCACGAAGACCGGATTCATAGAGATCGTGAAGAATTCCATACCGCCAGGTTGTATCAAAAGCTTTTTCGATGTCAAGACATATCATCACTAGGTTTTCGTTCCTGAGAAATGCGTTTCGGATGTTTCCTTCAGCTTTGATCATAAGGTCAAGTGTTGATCTAGTTCTTCGAAATCCACATTGACTTTGACTTAGAATGCATTCAGTCTCTAGGAACCATGTCAATCTGGCATTAATTATTTTTTCTAATGCTTTTCCTATACAACTAGTTAATGCTATCGGTCGGTAATTTGGTCCTTTCCTGGTTTTGGGAAAGCTAATACAATAGAATGACGCCAACTGGTAGGGTAGTAGTCTTCGTCAAAGATTCTATTATACAGTTTTAGCAGAGCAGAAAGGGATTCTTCACTCAAATGATATATCATGGCATAGTAGACTCCATCAGGGCTAGCAGCACTATTTTTGGATCTTGCAAGTGCGCTACGTAACTCTGCCATGGTAAGGGGTACATTATATGGATGCTGTCGTGAAGTACTGAAATTGAGATTATATTTTTCGGCTTGTACTTTATGTGCCTGGAAACTTGGCTCAAATGCGGTTACAGCAGAGATATTTTCGAAGGTTTCACCTAATGTATTAGAAGAAATATCAAGAGGATTGCAGATTTCTTTGCCTTTTAGATATATTATCGGAGTGGTTATAGGTGGATATTTTCCATTAATTCTTCGAACTTTAGTTTATAGAGGAGGCATATTTGGACCATTCACTTTTTTGCTTATTCATTGTATGTGACGAGATTTAGCTCTAGCTTTCTTGAACTGTATGAGATTAGCTGTGGTTGGGTATTTACGAAATAAGTTCCAGTATCTATTCTTCTCGTTGCTTTTTTACAACTGCTACAGGCTTCATTCACCATATTTTTGTGTGGGAGCGAGTTTTCATGGATGATCTGGGTATACTGGTTTCTGCAGCTGCTATCATTTGCTGAGTTATGTAAGTTATGGCAGAGTCAATGGTGAGGGTCTCAATAGTCTGAATATCTAGATGTGCCAGCTCTTGATATTTCTTCCAGTTAGCTTTGTCGAATTTCCAAACAGTTTTTATCTCAGTTTGAGGAGGAGAGTTAGCCGATAGTGTGCATATTACTGGAAAGTGGTCACTATTTCGCAGGTTATCAGTGACCATCCAATCAATAAGAGGAAGGAGGTTTGGCAAGTATATTGAAAGATCAATTGCAGAAGTTGACCTTGAGGAAAGATGCACGTACGTGTGAGTCCCATTGTTTAATAATGTTAAGTTGTGCCTTTCAAGAAATTTTTCAATTAACTGACCTCTCTTATCAAGGTGCGAGGAACCCCATAGGGGGTGATGCCCATTCCAGTCACCCAAGATACAGAAAGGTGGTGGCAGCTGGGTAACTAAATCATTCAAATCTGCTAGAGAGTATGAATAGTTTGGCAAAAGGTAAATGGAAACAACTGTTACCGCTATCTGAACCATAACTCTACCAGCGACTGCTTCTAAAGTTGTTTGCAGTGGGACTGGTCTGAAAGGAGTTCTGGAGTTTACTAGCAATGCTACACCTCCATGTGCGAGTCGTTCGTATCCTTTCTAAGCATTATATGATGTTTTATGCTCATAGTTATTTTAGGGGTCAGGTTTGTTTCCTGTAGACAAAGAACAGCAGGCTTATATTCAGTAATTAAGTCATAAACATCGTCTAAGTTAGCTCGGAGTCCGCAACAATTCCATTGAATGATTCTATGCATTATTGAGGATTATCGGGTGTGTCTGCTTGCTTACAGAATGTGGTCTGTTTGCGCTTGTCTAGTCTTTTTTCCCTTTTTGGGAAATTTGGTCTAGTGACGTCCATGCCTTCCTCTTCTGCATGAAGTTCAAGAAGTGGATAATCTCGGTGTGAATTTCTATCTATGTCCAAGGTATCAGTACTGGTTTTTTGATTATTTCTTTCAGAGCTTGTTTGATTAACTGGCTGTTGTACAGAATTTTTATCTGGCGGTATTGTCAATAGTGTGTTTACCGAAGGAGTTGATTGCTGTTGGGTAGGCTGTTCTTTTAGTGTAGAGAGGAATGACTTTGCCCAATCAGAAATTGAGATGCTTGGCGGAACTGAACAATCTGTTTGTACTGTTTGGATTGTTGCTTTTTTACAACTGAAGAATAAGATGGCAATTTATTTGAAATTAAACAGTCTTTTGCTTCTTGGTATGGCACTTTGTGTTCCACTTTGTACTTTTGTATACTCTTTTCTGTTATAGTTGTTGTTGTTATTTGGTTTTTAGGAGCATTAGCAACTAAGGCCCTATTGCTCCGGGATATGCGGTGGTCATTCCCTGAATGACCTTTCCGCATCCTCCGTATTTGGTGGTGACGGGCTCGAACCCCGGTCTAATCACTCTTTTCTGTCTGCTACTGGATGCACTCCTTGGAAAATGCTGAATGATTCCCCTTACAGTTTGGGCAGCTTTGTATTTCAGTGGGGCAGTCTGTGTGAACATGCTCTTTTGAACCACAGGAGACACAGGTGGTTACACCCCTGCAAACTGCTTGTGAGTGTCCAAATTTTTGGCATTTAAAACACCGGACTGGGTTTGGAATATAAGGTCGAATTTTGTACCTTAAATATCCAGCTTTAACAGTTGTTGGTAAAATTGGTGTTTTAAATGTAAGAATGACCGTTCGGGTAGGAGTAAGAACCCCATCTTTCTTAATGGCTATCCTTTTGGCATTTATTACATTTTGATTGCCTAATTCCTGAACGATTTCCTCCTCAGATACATTAAGGAGATCCCACTCAGCTATTACCCCTTTAGAGGAGTTTAAGGTGGCATGCGGGGTAACCTTTGTGGGAATTCCACCAAAAGTCAATATTTTTAATAGTTTTTCCGAGTGCTTATTCTCGTTCATCTCCACTAGAAGGTCTCCGGATTTTAATCTTCAAACCATTTTTGGTGGGCCCGCCAAATTTTCAAGACATTTCTGTATTAAGAATGGGGAGAGCTTACTTGTCAGTCAAAGAATGCAGTATCAAAAAAAGAGGAGCAGGGGTTTCTGTTCCTTCTTTTTTCTGCCATTTTGCATTACCTGCATTTAAGTCTTCTCTGTTTGAGAGATCTGGATTATGAGATCCATAAGTGGCATGTCTATTTATGTCCATCTTTGCTCCTTTTTGCCCCGGGAGAGTGTTTTTCTTCTCCGAGGTTACCAGCCCCGCTACGTGGAGGCAGGAGCGGTGCCACCAGTGACCAAGCGGTTTAGAGATTTAGTTAGGTTAGTACAGATTATATATATATATACACAAGGAAAGAAAGGTGTATTTCCTTTCTGGATTCTACTTCAAAGCTTTTAAGTAAAGAATCACTTATGAAAAACAAGAAGAATAGTGACACTGGAAAATAAATATAACTAATCCGCTGAGAAAGAACGCTATGTATCACACAAAATATCGCTTGGCACTCGGGGTCAGTTTAGATCTGCCATAGGCTTCTGTCGCCCGATTATTTATATGAAACTTTTCTCCTCTGCCCTAAGTTTCATCAGTTCATCTGACATCCATTTAGGGATGTCAGATGAACCTTGAAGAGTATTCCTTAATGGTACGAAAAGCCTAGTAGATTCTATGATTAATTCCTTGAATGCTTCCCACGTAGAATTTGCTGATGATAATATCATCAGTTGGTCTCACCATGTAGAATACAGAAACAGTCTGCAACCACTATAGTCACCTTTATGAAAGCAAAAACTGCTCACTTTACCATTGGTGGTAGTTCCATCTTTAAGTAAATCCCAAATCAATGTACTGTGATCACTGCCACTTTGTGATTCTTTTATCTGCAGATTCCTAATGCATCAATAATCACTGCTGATAATCAGATCAAGCATATTATTCCCTCTTATTGGTCTTGATCTGATTATCACTGCTGATAATCAGATCAAGCATATTATTCCCTCTTTAACAGGCTGCTGTAGGAAACAGGCATCCAATAAATCCACAGGTCTTGCTAGTCTGTGAGTGACCAACCCACAAGTTCCAGTCAATATCTATTAAGTTAAAATACCCCATTATATGACTTTCTGATTCACTGGCCCACTCTATTTCTCTGTACAGCTGTTTGTTGTACTCAGAGTCATTAGGCATATAACACACTCCTCTCATTTTTGCTTTCCTAGTACTTATATCGCACCAAACTGACTCAGCGTTGCACTGTCCACATACCCATGTCAACAGGATGCAGTGTCGTGGATTTTATTTACTTCTTAACGTCTATATACATTGTACTCCTCATTCAAATTCTGCATCCCTTATATCTCAGTGACACCACATCTCTGAAACCACAACAATGGCTATATTTGATGTTTTGACCAGCACTTTAAATTCATTTACTATACTCCTAGCATTGGTGTACATACAAGTATATATGCACCTGTTCATACTCTTAGTCACCCTAATGTAGGCCATGTACTTACTTGTTTCATGATACTCCTAAGAGTTTTTGAAATCCCAAGCATGTTGCTTTTAAGGCTGCTGCTCATTCCAATAGAAGTAGCGCAAAAATCACTTTCACTTCTGTGGCTATTGCCAGTCTATTATCCCCCTAAGCTAACAATTTTCTAAACCACTTAACACTGCCTCGACAGAATGAGCAAATATTCTTGCACCCTATCTGTTTAAGTGTATCCCATCCCTGTAGAAGCAGTCGCTACTGTTAACAAGCACAGACGGCACTGAGAAAAATTCTACCCCATGAACCTTGCACGATCTCTGCAATTTATTGACAATCCACTCATCATATACTCTCTCCTATCGTGTATGGGTAGAAGTGCAGATAATTTTAAATTTAACCATAACTGATGACTTTTTCAACATTGCCCTTCAAGTGTAAGTCCACAGATATCCTACTCTTAATGTCATTGGTGCTAATGTGTACTACAAAATTCCTTTTTGTGCCCTTAAAAGATGATATCTGCTCTATAACGTCATCAACTTTTCCCACTGGCAGATATACCGCTGTCCTTTTCTTCCTATCCTTTTTGCACAATATATTTACCATTTCCTTGACAATACAGTCACCGACAACAACTACCTCCTGGAGCCTCCGTAGCCAGGTGGGCAGGAGCAGCAGTGCATAGCACATGCTTCTTGATTAGACCGGGGTTCGAGCTCGTGACCACCAAATACGGAGGATGCGGAAAGGTCAGGGAATGATCACCGCGTATCCCTGGAGCAATATAGCCTTAGTTGCTAATGCTCCTAAAAACGAAATAACATAACAACTACCTCCCGTGGGATCAAAGCAGTGCATTCTGCCTTGGGGGGTTGCCACTGTGTTGCCTGATGATCAAGAGCAGACTCTGGCAGGATGAGGGCAGCTGAGAGCTTGATGGGCCTCCCAATTTAATTGCTTCGAGGGCATCCACCCTATTCTTTAAACTGTGATAAAGGCACATAACTCTGAGTTGGAACCTAATATACTCATACTTTTTACATTGAGCACACACAAAGACATCCCCTTTGGCAATATCATGTCCCATTCCTGATAGCACTGCAAGCATGAAATAAGCTATACAACTCATACAGCCGTGATTCGGATGACAACTATTTTCCTCAGTACTTCCACTAACTTGAGTCCCTTTGCTTTGGTGCTCTGGTCTGAGGCATGATTTTCATTCAAATTCACTTAATTAAAAATACTTCACTAAACCATATATTTAATTCAGTAATAACACTATGTATCAGTTATGCTATGAAGTCTATGTTATTAATTATATATAACTGAAATTTGAGTGTTCTCATCGATACACCAGTTATGCAGCAATAATACTAGCATACTACCAAGTTTGCATTATATGTATTGGGCTATACCATTACACCAGAAAGTGATAAGTTAATTATAGTATATAACAAAATTATACAACTAATGCCAATCTAAGTGATTCAAACTTTAGACAATCTTATCAAAATGAAAAAGTTTAAATCATCAATATCATTGATTCTCCTACCACTCATTCTACAGGTATAACAATGGCGGAAGATTCAAATGATACAAAGGTTCTACATTTATTAAGTAGTAACCTACAAAATCTATGGCTAAATTAAAAATAAAATAACGCCCATGTCTAGGACTATAAAGCTACTTGTGGATTGTTATTTGGTTATTTTGTTATTTGGAGCATTAGCAACAAAGGCCATATTGCTACGAGGATATGCGGTGGTCATTCCCTGACCTTTCTGCATCCTCCGTATTTGGTGGTTATGGGCTCGAACCCCAGTCTAATCAAGAAGCGTGTGCTACGCATTGCTGCTCCTGCCCACCTGGCTATGGAGGCACCACTACTTGTGTATTATGATTTAATATGACAATTACATCAATAAAACGGTAAAATTCTATAAAACTTATAATTTCTTGAAGCTGAAAATTCTTTGGGTTTTGATTTGATTTGATTTGATTTTTTATTGCCGCATTAGCTTCCAAGGCTATAATGCGCCAAGACCAGGTCATATATAAAGAATTTTAAACATTCAGTGACCTAATTAGTTAGGTCACTATGTCAAAATGTATAAAAGGTATAAAAATTAAATCAATAAAAATCACAGTAAAATATACATTTTATACACGAACAAAAACGTTTATTGATTTTAAAAAGCTAAAAACAGCAGACACATTGTCATTGTCAGATAAAATCTGACTGAGTGTATAAAGCTCAGTCAGATGGTTAAAAGCGATAAAACGAGCATTACTAAAACTGGAACAGTTACATAAAATATGTTTAACGGATAAAATGGTGTCGCATTGCTCACACATAGGAGGATCATCCGCCCTCAGCAGAAACGAATGTGTCAGATGACTGTGTCCTATGCGGAGTCGGGCAAAAACAACTTCCTCGCTCCGATTCCTGCGCAGACTGGACTGCCATGTTTGTATTAGAGGCTTTATTTGGTATAATTTATTTGTTCTCTCTCTCTATGCCATAGTTCTTGCCATTGGGAATATATCTTTTGGTGTATTATTTGCCTGTAGTCTGTATAGGGGACTGACAGGCAACAATTGTTAGTGGGAGCAGCTGATTTGGCTGCAGTGTCAGCCAAATCATTTCCCTTTATCCCAATGTGGTTAGGAATCCAGCAGAAGCAGATATCAAATTTGTATTTATGAAGAGAATATATCTTCTGCTGAACCCGAGAGAGAACTGGATGACAGTTGCGTCTCAAAGATAATAAAGCCTGTAATACACTCAAAGAATCAGAATATATCATTGACCTTTGGCATTGAGAAGTTCAAATGTGATCCAAGGCTAACTCTATAGCATGCAGCTCTGCAGTGTATATGCTGGATTCAGGAAGAATCTGCTGAGATATTATAGTGTCCCGAAAGACAGCAGCAAATCCTATGCACGATTCAGACTTTGAGCCATCTGTGTAGACGGGCAGGAAGTTGGAATACTCAGCTCGGTGTGCGGAAAAGAGCTGATGGCAGACAGATGACGAGGTTTCAGATTTTACCCATTTCTCAAGGGAGAAGTCGCACGATGGAGTATGAGCATGCCAGGGTGGAAGAGTCTCTTTTGGTGTTTGTGCAACCTTGTCTACCATGATGTTAAACTCTCTTAGTAGCTCTTGGACACGAATACCAAAAGGTCGATTGGCAGTCTGACGGGTATTGTACAAGTTTTCCCAACGTGGCTCAAAGACAGATGTCCACATAGGATGGTCTGGCAGGGATTTCAGCTTTAAAGCATAGCTTAAAGACAACTGCTTACGTTGAAGGAATAACGGTGGTTCGTTTGCTTCGACGTATAAGCTCTGGACAGGAGATGTTCGAAATGCTCCAGTAGCGATACGGATAGCCTGATGGTGGACGGGATCCAACCATCGAAGGACACTGTCTCTAGCTGAGTAGTATACCTGGGCCCCGTAGTCCAATTTGGATCGTACAAGTGCACGATAAATACGTAGTAGGGTGCACCTATCTGCTCCCCAACGCGTAGACGAGAGAGAGAGCGAAGAATATTTAGTCCCTTTGTGCACTTTGTACGAAGTTGACGAATATGTTCAAGAAAGGTCAACTTTTTGTCGAACACAAGTCCCAAGAATTTTGTGCTTGACACTACTGGAATAGCATTTTGTCCGAGCATTAATTCAGGTTCAGGATGAAGATTACGCTTACGACAAAAATGTACGCAAACGGTCTTCTCTGGCGAGAACCTGAAGCCATTAGCAAGTGCCCAGGAATTGAGTCGATCAACGGCTTTCTGCAGTTGTCTTTCAATAACCCTCATGTTGCATGACTGACAAAAAATGCTGAAGTCATCAACATAGAGGGCACTGTTTACAGTTGGAGGAAGTTGTTCTGTGATGGAATTTATTTTGATGGCGAAAAGCGTGACACTTAAAACTGATCCTTGTGGTACTCCCTCCTCTTGGCTAAAGGAACGAGAGAGTGAGGATCCCACACGAACTTGAAAAGATCGATTGGCTAAAAAGTTTTGAATAAACACAGGAAGATGCCCTCTAAGGCCTAGGCTGTGCAAATCTTTTAATATGCCAAATCTCCAAGCTGTGTCATACGCTTTCTCCATGTCAAAGAACACCGACACCAAGTGTTCGCGTTTTAGGAAAGCATCCCGGATGGATGTTTCCAGTCTAATAAGATGGTCCAAAGTGGACCGGTTCCTTCGGAAGCCGCACTGGATGTTGGAGAGAAGGTCATTTGATTCTAAATACCAGATTAAACGAGAATTAACCATTCTCTCCAGGATTTTGCACAAACAGCTAGTCAGAGCAATGGGACGATAATTTCTAGTGACTTTTGGATCCTTTCCTGGCTTAGCAAAAGCAAGAACGGTTGCCTTGCGCCAGGAATCCGGAAACTGCCCTTCGATAAAGATTCTGTTATACAGAGTGAGCAGATAATCCATAGATTTTGGAGAAAGATGTTTAATCATTTCATAATGGATGTCATCTGGTCCAACAGCACTTGCTTTGGAAAGAGTGAGGGCTCTTTTCAGTTCGTGTATAGTGAATTCCCCGTTATAGGGACAGTCACTCTTACACTTAAAATTAAGTGCCCGTTTTTCAATTTTATGTTTCAGGACCAGGAACTCTGGGGAATACGAAGATGTTGCACAGATGTTAGAGAATGTTTCCCCAAGAGAGTTGGCTATTGCAGTTGGATCTGCAATAGCGCATCCATTATAATCTAGGATTGAAGTAGGGTGGGATGTATGTTTTCCCTTCATTTTCCGGATTTTATCCCAGACTACCTTAGAGTTGGTAGACTGGGTAATAGATGATGTAAAGCGGATCCACGATTCCCTTTGACTCTGACGGCGGATGTAGCGTGCTTTGGCTTGTGCACGTTTAAATGCTATAAGGTTGTTCATGGTAGGATATCGGCGGAATATCCCCCACACTTTGTTTTGAGCCTTTTTTGCTGCTGTGCATTGGGAATTCCACCAAGGTTTGGGAAATGGTGGAAACCGGGCAGATGTTTTTGGAACAGCATTCGCAGCTGCTTGGACCATAACCTCTGTGATGTACGTTACTGCATCATTGATAGGCTCCTGACTGACTGTATTCAGGTGGAAATTTGCCTGATGTTGGAAGGCAGTCCAGTCAGCCTGATCAATTTTCCACCGCGGTAACCTGGAGGGAAGGCATGGTCTCCCACTGTGTAGCGAAGTTATCACAGGGAAGTGATCACTTCCAAATGGGTTCTCCTCCACTTCCCAGGTGAGTGAGGGGAGTAGAGAAGGGGAGCAGATAGAGAGATCAATGGCAGAAAAGGTATGGGTAGGCATGTGGAAGAAGGTGTTTGTTCCAGTATTTAGAAGGGAAAGGTCATTGTCATTGAGCGTGCGCTCTATGACTCGTCCCCTTGCATTAAGGTTAGCACTACCCCACAGGGTGTTATGTCCATTAAAATCCCCGAGAAGTAAGAAAGGGGGAGGCAACTGTGTTACAAGATCATCAAGGTCTTCCTGGGAGATGTCAGTCCCAGGTGGCAAATAAATAGAGCAGACGGCTAATAAAAATCCCACTGAAAGGCGAATTGCAACAGCCTCTATGCTGGTTGTAATGTGCAATGGCTGAACTGGGGTCTGGTTGCCCACAAGGATAGCCACTCCTCCATGAGCAAGACCATCCGCAATTCTATCCTTTCGAAAAATTGCGATGTTGTGCATGGTGGGATCATCATTTGCCTTCAGATAAGTCTCCTGCAAGCAAAAGCAAACTGGCTCGTGCTTTTGCAGGAGGGCCTTGATGTCATCAGTATTTTGCCGGAATCCATGACAATTCCATTGTAGGAATTTAGCCATTATTTTGGCTTGGTGGATCCATCAGGCGGCTTCCGAGGTGCTGAGGGCTTACCTTTTTCAGTTTTGGTTTTATCCTTCCTGGGGAAGTACGGACGCTGACCAGTGTCCATTTCCTCCTCAGCAAAGAGCTCCAAAACTGAATCTTCGTGTACCTCCTTCTGCTCGACCTCCATGTTTTCTTGGGTAGTAGGAGGTACTTCACCTTTCTTATTTTTTTCTTTGGTGATTGCCTTTGTTACTTCTGGAGCATTAGGAGGTACAGATATCGGAGTGGCAGCTGATTGGTCCTTCTGTACAGGTTTTTGGGAGCTTAAAAGATAACGTGCGATGGGCGTAAATGATTCTTTTTGGAGGGATGGACATGTCCGTCTGTGTTCCGATGGAACACCTCCCTGCTACCTTCTGGGCGTAGGTAGGTTTGTTGATGTTAAGCGGTTTCACCGCTTTCCTTGCCTCCTGGTACGATATGTTTAGCTCTGCCTTCAGCCGTTGTATTTCTTTTTCTTCTTTCCACCTCTGGCATGCTCGTGAGTAGGCCAGGTGTTCTCCCTCACAGTTAATACAGGTGGGTTTTGCGGCTGAACATGCTGTTGTTTCGTGGTCCTTTGCACCGCATCGGGCGCATGCAAGGACTCCACGGCAGGCCATTTGAGAATGTCCGTACTTCTGGCATTTAAAACACCGTAAAGGTTCGGAACGTACGGACGCACTGAACAGTTGATGTATCCAGCTTTAATCTCATCAGGAGGTTTGGGAGAGTTAAAAGTCAGGATAACACTCCTGGTTTTAACAAGTTTCCCATCCCTACGCGCACTAATTCTCTTGACGGCTACAACTCCCTGAGGTTTCAGTTCCAAACAGATTTCCTCCTCGGTTACGTCGAGAAGGTCCCATTCCGAGATGACACCTCTCGATGAGTTTAGTGTTCTATGTGGTGTTATTGTTATGGGTATTCCTCCGATTGATGTTGCACAGAGTAGCTGCTCAGACTGCCTGTCAGTTTTGGTTTCAATTAAGAGGTCTCCAGAACGGAGCCTCTTAACTGATTTGGGTGATCCTACTAACCCATCTAACCCTTTCTGTATAAAGAAGGGTGACGTTTTTCATTCGTCGAGTATATAATTAAAAATCTTGGGACAGGCCCTGATGATGATGTTTCAGTTCGCTGTCTCTTTTTCGCAATAATATCTGCCTCTCCGTCTGTATTTTCAGATAGGGACCGGGTTGGGGCCCCTGAAGAAATAAGTTTATCAGGATTCATAGAAATTTTAAATTGTTCAGTGCCCGGGCTCCCCACCCACCACGGAGCCCAAAGGGACGCCCACTACCCAGCATGCAATAAATGTGCTCGGGAGTGGAACGCCAGGGCTGCCCAGACACTATACCCGCACCGCCGCCAGCCTGAATCCTGTCACTCGGACCATGAGGGTAGGGGCGTGGCATTGACACGGTTGACCCTCGCAGGCGAGCCTACTAGCCGATTGATCCTAGCCGGGCCTTCCAGGACCACCCGTCTTGTCGAAGCAGGGGCCAAAGTGGTGTATTGAAGCTGGGCCCCTCAACCACCAGGATCCCCCTTTCTGAATTTCCACGGGTCGCAGCGCACGGCAAACACGCCGGATTCCATTGATGTAAGCCTGGAACCTGGGCTGTGGGCGTTGGATCCCAGTGATGCTAGTCTGGAAGTCCAGACTAGCATCACTGGGAGGTCCCCTCACCACGTACAGGTGCCCACATCGAGGGGAAATTCTTTGGGTAACACTTGGATATTCTCATCTAAGAATGTGTAGGGCTGATGGAGCAGAATTTTTCACAGCATGGTCTGTGCTAGTTAACAGGAGAGAATGTTTTTACAGGGATAAGATACACTTAAATAGAAAGGCTGAAAGAATATTTGCTGATGCTATGAAGGGAGTGATAGCTGGATCAGAAAATGTCTAACTTGGGGAAGATACACAGACTAATATATTAACTAGAGCCACAGGCAGAGGTGAAGGTAGTAGTAGTGGCATGTGATGCAAGAAAGCAAGTGTATGAGCTTATGCAGCATCAGCCAAAAAAAAAAAAAAAAATCACACCATTCCCTCCAAATGCCTGTCCAGTTCCTCCTTAAATTTATTTAACCTATCAACTTCCACAACAACAGATGGAAGTTTGTTCCAGCAATTAACCACCCGCTGGCTAAAGGCAAATTTCCACACATCTATTCTACATCTGTCTTTTCTTAATTTGAATTTATGCCCCCTTAGATTCGTAATCAAAACAAGTGGAAGGATCCCATCAGAGTTCAACGTGCTCAACCCATTCAAGGCCTTACACACATCAATCAGATCACCGCGCAGGTGCCTAGTCTCCAGCCACTGCAATTCACAGAACTTAAGCCTCTCTTGGTAAGAGGATCCCTTCATCCCCCTCACCAATCTTGTTGCCCTTCTCTGTACACACTCAAGCAAATCTATATCTTTCCTAAAAAACCTGTATGCAGTACTCAAGGCTTGACCTGACCACTGCCTTATACAGAGAGACAATCACCTCCTTTTCCCTGCTAGCAAAATTCCTATATTATTTGGATATAAGTTGATTCTGACTTGTTTCTATTTGGAAAATGCAGCAGCATAGAAAGCAAGATGTCAGGATTTCAAGCCATGCTATGGGTCATAATGGAACAAGTGAACACATGGGCTGGGTAAGGGTACCTAAGAGTAAGAATATGTGCAAGTATACTTGCATGTACACTAATGCTAGGAGCATAGTACATACATTTGATGAATCTGAAGTAATTAGCATTATATATAAAACATACTAAATTTCATGATTTTTTGATTTGCCATCAAATATCCATATATCATCATTAGGGATGCTAACTATCAATGCCTTAGCATTAGTTGAATGCACATGATGCAAGAAAGCAAGCTTATACAGCATCAGACCAAAAAAAAAAACCCCTTCCCATTTCACCCATCCAGTCAATCCAAATGTTTGTCTAGTTCAGCTTTAAATTTATTTAAGCTACTTCCACAACAACAGATAGAAGTCTGTTCCAGCAATCTATCCCCCTGGCTAAAGGCAAACTTCCACGCATCTATTCTACAACTGCCTTTCCTCAATTTGAATCTATGTTCCCCCTCATGTCTAATCTGAGCAAGCGAAAATATCCTGTCAGAATTGAGCCTGCTCAAACCATTCAAGGCCTTAAATATCTCAATCAGATCACCTCTCAGGTGCCTAGTCTCCAGATGCTGCAACTTGCAGAACTTAAGCCTTTCTTCGTAAGTTCACCCCTTTGTTCCTTTCACCAATCTTGTTTCCCTTCTCTACTCATTCTAGCAACTCTACATACTTCCTAAAAATGAGGCCTCCAGAGCTGTATGCAGTACTCAAGGTGTAGCCTGACCACTGCCTTATACAAGGGGATAATTACCTTCTTGTCTCTGCTAGCAAAATTCCTATATATCATTGAAAAAACTACATGACCTGCTCTGCAGCCCATCTGTACTGCTCAGAGAACTTCGTATCTGACTGCCCAATTACCTGCAGGCCTTTTTCATTCTCCACCTTCCTGAGTGTAGTACCACACAGTTGGTACATTTCTCTTGGGTTACAGCTACCCATATGCAGTAGTTTGCACATGTCGATGTTAAACTTCAGTTGCCATTTCTCAGCCCATCTGCCTAACTTTTCTAGAGCCTGTTGCAATAGCATACTGTCTTTACTGTCATTAACAACCCTGCTATCATCTGCAAACTTGGACATTAAGCGTGATATATACCTTCATCAATATCATTGATAAATACACAAAACAACAATGGGGGTTAGCACCAAACCTGTTGGGACTACACTAATAACATTAGTCCACATAGAGCAGTGTGCATTTATTACCACTCTCTGCAGTCTCCCACACAGCCATCCCTTTATCCATTGCAGCAACTTGTTCTTAATGCCATACAGCTCCAATATGCACAACAGTCTTCCATGTGGAACAGTATCAAAAGCTTTCCTGAATCCAAGTATATGATATCAAATTATTTTTTTGCATCTAGTTCCTTTGTGACCACATCGTAGTATCCAATCAAATTGGTCAGACAAGACTTCCCCTTACAAATGCATGCTGTGTCTGAACTATTACTGCAATCTTCTCTAAATGATCCTGCAATGCTGCTTTAACCAGCAACTTCATTATTTTCTCCAGAACAGAAGTTAAACTAACAGGTCTATAATTATTTGTGTCACTCTTTATATCCATTTTGTGAATTTGGAATACATTTGCACATATCCACTCCACGGAGAACTTCCCTGACTCTAAGGATGCTCCCAGAATTATTGTTATGGGTTTGCTGACTTCCCTTGCTGCCTTCTTCAATATAACTGGATAGATTCCATCTGCCCTAGGTGCCTTTTTTATGTTTAACTTCAACAATTTCTCCTCCATGTTGCTCTCAGTTATTACAAAATCACTTAGTTCCCTGTTAGAATTTGATAAACTTCTGGTATTCCCCTCCTTGAATAACTCCTCATATTGTGAATGTAGATGCAAAATGCTCATTCAGTTTATCAGCTACTTGAGCAGGATCATCAATAGTCAAACCAATCCGATTCATCCCCTTCCTTCTAGAGTTTACATAAGTTAAGAAGTCTTTACTATTTTTCTTTGCATCCTTTGCCAAAGATTTCTCGTAATCTGCCTTTGCCTGCCTAATCTCCTTTGTGACTTGATTTCGGACTCGCTTATATGTGCTGTAGACTTCTGTGTCACCTGACAATTTATATATTTATAATAATAGCGAAAGCTTAAAAAGCGGTACTCACCTTGAAATTAATCTGCGATGGTTTACTTAGGTAGCGTGGTTAATGTTTAAGTTGAATTGTTAAATTGAAAAATTAAAAGGGAGGGAAGTAGGTAAAAGTTGACTGAGTTAAATAGGCGCAAGGAAATAGAAATGTACACATCCAATCCTTGGTTGTCATTGAAATAAAAGAAAAGAAAGGAATAGTTAAAAACTGTAAGTGAATCCGGTGAAGCCAATAGTCTTTACGAGGACTTTCGTTAGTTAAAGAATGTCTTCAGTTGACAATGTGTGGGGAGAGAATGCGCATGGTATTTTAAGAATAAAAAATTATACTCTCGTGATGCCTTTTTTGACATGTGGGAACTTTAATCTCGAGAGGTTCCAAATTGGGGAAAGATTGAAGGGGAGTTTCGAATATAGAATTTTGAGGTTAGAGTGGTGCTTGTACCATTCAATAACTAGGGCTTCATATTGAAGTATTCTGTAGCTGGATTTTAGTTTAATGATGGAAATGGCAGAGTCGATGAGCGGGTTGTGGTTGCGAGTCTGGGGAGTTGTAAGTTCTGTGACAGATTGGTTAGACATGAGACTATGGAAATAGTAGTAGGCACGGGTGTTGGATGTTTTTGATGAGCCAAATTTAGTAGTCGTACTTCCGATTTTTTTTAGATTCAACGGAAAAATCTTCCAACAAATATTTGGCTTACCAATGGGACTGGGGATTTCGGCCCCATTATCCGAAATCTATCTAGCCGCCATTGAAGGCCAAATTCTACAACCCTTTCCCCCTGAACTAAAACTATACATGCGCTATGCTGACGACATTCTTGTAATAGGCAACAGATCCATTATTGATAACCTCTTCGTAAAACTTAACTCTACACACGATAGACTCAAATTCACCCTTGAAATTGGACAAAATAATCAGATAATTTCCTTAATCTTACTATCTATATAACAGGCACAAAATTAAATACGAAAATTTTCAGGAAAAATACAAACACCGGCAAATACTTACATTTTGCTTCTCATCACCCTCTAAAAAGGCAGTTTTATATAACCAAATTCACAATGCACTAAAGTATAGTTCCTTACCCACTGACCTTCACAATGAAATACAGTATATTACTGACAAATTTATATCCAGAGGTTACCCCCACCAACTTATTTTAAATACAATCCTTAACGCTAAAAATAAAATTAAATCTAACACCCCAACTAAAGACAAAAATAAAACAAACATCTGCATAGTCCTCCCTTACCACAATGAACTAGCAGGACAGTTCCGACGCCTATTTAACAACACTGATATCTCCCTTGTTTTTTCCACCTACAACAAATTAGGATCCTTCTTCAGCACCTATAAAGACACATACAAATATCCTACAAACGACCTTAATAATATTATATACCTCATTAATTGTCAACAAAACTGCAACACGTTATATCGGAAGTACTACTACTAAATTTGGCTCATCAAAAACATCCAACACCCGTGCCTACTACCATTTCCATAGTCTCATGTCTAACCAATCTGTCACAGAACTTACAACTCATGCCCAGACTCACAACCACAACCCGGTCATCGACTCTGCCATTTCCATCATTAAACTAAAATCCAGCTACAGAATACTTCAATATGAAGCCCTAGTTATTGAATGGTACAAGCACCACTCTAACCTCAAAATTCTATATTCTAAACTCCCCTTCAATCTTTCCCCAATTTGGAACCTCTCGAGATTAAAGTTCCCACATGTCAAAAAAGGCATCACGAGAGTATAATTTTTTATTCTTAAAATACCATGCGCATTCTCTCCCCACACATTGTCAACTGAAGACATTCTTTAACTAACGAAAGTCCTCGTAAAGACTATTGGCTTCACCGGATTCACTTACAGTTTTTAACTATTCCTTTCTTTTCTTTTATTTCAATGACAACCAAGGATTGGATGTGTACACTTCTATTTCCTTGCGCCTATTTAACTCAGTCAACTTTTACCTACTTCCCTCCCTTTTAATTTTTCAATTTAACAATTCAACTTAAACATTAACCACGCTACCTAAGTAAACCATCGCAGATTAATTTCAAGGTGAGTACCGCTTTTTAAGCTTTCGCTATTCTTTTCTAGTCTATTAACACGGTACTTGAAGATTTCTAAAAATTTTGAATTGTCATATTTATAATAATTAAGTTATCATAAGCAGATGTAGCAATAGTGGAGACAAAGTGTCACTCAGGGAGATCAATGTATACAGAAAGGGTAGTCAGGATGGGAGGTGTGGAGGGTTATGCTCTTAGTTAAGAAGCATGTTATATCTAAGCAGTGCACCCAGTTTACATGGGGGAAGAGTGCAATATTGAGTCAACTTGGTATATTAGCATTGGGTAAACAAAATTGGTAGGAGTGTGTGCTCTGGATAGATGTGTTATAGACTTAATGATTGAGAAGAGTATACCAAACAGTTATACAGAGAATTTGTAGTGAGAAGTTAAATCAGAATATCTTATAACGGGTGGGGGGGAGATTTTAACTTTCCAAATGTTGGTTGCAATTTTGGGTTGGTCACTCTCACACTAGTAATACTGCTGTAGATTTCATGAATGACTGTTTTCTACAGCAGTGTGTTAGAGATGTAACTAGAGAAAGCAAAACTGTGATCTGGCTATCAACTGTGATTCTACATCCATTAAAATCTGCGGGTAAAAGATCCACTGTGTAACATTGTACTAATGTTGAATGTCTAATGACTTGAATGACTAATGTCTCCTGTCCTTTATAGATGATGATTGGGGAAGGAATTGATGGAAACTTACCAGTAGGGCATCTTATTTTCCGCCTGATTAGTCCTGCACTTGTGTCTTTAGTGACAGATGAAGCAAAACAAATCCAAGATTGCTTTTTAGCTTTTCGCCGGGTGTAACGGGCATGGACTTTTAGTTTCTTGTATATAATGAGATTGGCAGTGGTCGGATTCTTTCGAAACTGATTCCATGCCTTGTTCTTCTCTCTCTTAGCAGTGTTACATGCTGCATTCCACCAATAGTTTTTGTGTTTGGATCCTTTATTTGAAGTTTGAGAAATGGTAGTAGCAGCAGCTGTCAACGTTTGTTCTGTGATGTGTTTAACGGTGTTATCTATGGAGTGATGTTGGATAATATCATCCTCTAGTGTAATACTGGATGCATATTTATTTCAGTCAGCTTTTGAGAATTTCCATTTAGATCGACTGCTTACTGGTAAGTTTTTCCTTGTGCAGAGCTTACAGATTATAGGAAAATAATCTTTATTTAATGGGTTCTCTAAGACTCTCCAATCGAAGTCTGGAAATAATGTGGGTGAGCATATTGACAGGTCTATAGCAGAGGTTGAGCCTGTTGGAAAATGGACATAGGTGTGGGAGCCTGCGTTAAGCAGAGTGAGATTATTCTTTACAAGAAAAGCCTCTATCGTGCGTCCCCGGTCGTCTGTCTGCAAAGATCCCCATAACTGGTGATGCGCATTAAAATTGCCCAACAGGCAGAAAGGAGAGGGTAGTTGTAGGATAAGGTCATTTATTTCAGTTATCGAGCAGTTCTGATTTGGTGAGATATATATTGATACAAGTGTAAGCGTTGTACCAAGAGCAAGGCGTACTGCAACGACTTCTAAAGTGATTTGTAGGGGAATACGTCTGGAAGGAATTTTACTGTCAATCAGTATAGCTACACCACCATGTGGAGAGATCCTGTCATGCCAGAATATTGTATAGTTTTTAACTGAAAGTGTCACTTGCGGAGAAAGATTCGTTTCTTGTAGACAGATGCCTACTGGATAATGCTGATTTATCAAATCGTGAATATCGTCTACGTTGCTACGGAGGCCTCTACAATTCCATTGAATCAACTGATCCATTATTTAGCTTTTGAAGTAGGTGTTTCTGACTGTTTTTTAGAGCCAATCTGTTTATAGTGTTCCAATTTTATTTTATCTTTTCTCGGGAAAGTGAGTCGTGCAGTATCCGTCTTCTTCAGCATGTATTTCTAAAACGGTTTCATCATTATGAGTTTTGTCATTGATTTCCATATCTGCGACTAGAATCTTTTGAGGTTTAATATTTCTCAGACTCTCAGTATCTGAGTGTGATGGAGTAATAGTTGGTGGTACGGTGACTAGGGTATTATTTGCTTGGTCTTTTACATGTTCTTTAGGGGACTCCAGCAGACTCGCTAGGACAGCCCGTGCCCAGTCAGAAATGGATGTAGCTGGTGGTATGGACACTTCAGTTTGAGTTCCTTCCGATTTGTATTTTTGTGTTGCGGCTGCATATGTGAGTTTCAGTACTGTGAGCAAAACTTGTTTCCTTGCTTCTTGGTAAGTCACTTTGTTTTCTATTTTGTACTTTTGTATCTTCTTTCCAGTTTTCCAGGTTTCACAGATTTTCAAGTAAGCTGGATGGTTACCTTTACAGTTTGGACATACTGATGTTTGTGCTAGGCAGTCTGTCTGTGTGTGTTCCTTAGATCCACAGTTGGGGCACACTGAAACTCCTCTACACACTGTTTGAGCATGGCCAAATTTTTGGCACTTGAAGAACCTGAGAGGATTGGGAATATAAGGTTGGATATGGCAGTTCAGATATCTAGCCTTAACTGTAGCTGGAAGGATTGGTGTTGAAAAGGTCAGTATAACACTACGAGTAGGAACTAATTCACAGTCTTTCTTGATTTTAATTCGTTTTGCCTGTACAACTTCTTGGTCTTGTAGCTCTTGGACTAATTCCTCTTTGGTAACATTTATTAAGTCCCATTCAGACAGCACTCCTTGGGATGAATTTAAGGTGGCATGTGGAGTTACTGTGACAGGAATATTTGTGAATTTTGAAATTCTTAGCAGGGCTTCAGAGTGCCTGCTATTCATTGTCTCTATAAGTAGATCTCCAGAGCGGAGTCTTTTCACCATTTTAGGTGGTCCAGCAGCATTCTCGAGACATTTCTGGATAAAAAATGAGGAAAAGGCACTTTGGCTGACTTGTTTGGGAATGTATAATAAGAAACAGTGGTGTTTCCTTTTTGGATCCTTCTGTTCTTTGTCTCTTGGGATGGGAACTCTCAAAGACAGTTTGGTCTGTCCTTGAATAAGTTGAGGCATGAGGCTCAACAGATGGATTATGGACTTCATGATCCATGTTAGCTCCTTTTAGCCCTTGGCAGAGAACCTTTTCTGCCAGCCCCGCCACGGGGAGGCAGGAGCAGTGCCGCTAGAGTGACCAAGCTGTGTAAGTTAGTTTGTTAGTTTTAAGGAAAAGAAAAGAAAGGTGGTTTTCCTTTCTGAAACTTACATACAAGTCATAAGAATAAGTTAAGGGTAAATTACCTTAAACGTAAGAAAAACTTTCGAAAAGCAACAAGAACTGTCGCACTGAGAAGATGCTCTGTAAATCGCTCAAAGAATCGCTCGATCACAATAACGCTTGGCACCCGGGGCCTACGGAAGAGGGAGGGAGAGAATGGGAGCACAGGGGATATAGGGTAGGATATTGACATGATATTTGGTATATAGCTCTAGAAGAATATTCTAAATTACTGCTGAAATTCTGAAAAGGATCACAGTTGCAGTTACAGAATTATCTCATTTCTTTTGGGAGAAGGGGGTTATATGAAATTGGAATCTGCCTGAAAGTGTTTTTCTAGTGCCTTTAGAGGAACTAAAAAAAAAAAAAAGCTCAAAATTTAGTGTCTCCCTGATTTTTCCTCCTAGAATAATATTCAAAACACACTTTCCTTTACACAGAATGGGCTTAATCCCTGATTTGGTCCTCCCAAACCTTCAATGAATTTTTGTAAGTGAATGAGTGTTGTAATGAAACGATTTTCCATAATCGAATGATTTGACATAATTGAAACAAGATCTTTCAGTTATGCCCATCACTATCCATATACATAAAAAACCATAATTAAAATAATCAATTATGGAAATGCCATAAACTTCCAAGCTCTTTTTATAATGGTGGCCATTTCTCCTTCTTGAAACAAACTTTATAAATTTTATGACAATATTCCATAACAACATTAAAATGATTCTATAAATCTATGGTTTGCTTTAAAATTGGAAAAAATTCACTTTCAGCACTTCTTTAGCCCATTTTCAGAAATTCCAGTAATACTGATATGTTTCTCAGGTTCTCTGAATTTGGTTAACCAACATTTTTTGATCGTTCTATGCCTCTCTGATTTGCAACATATATCTCCTTCTGAAGCCAATCCTGTACTTTTCGCATGTTTAGCCACTGTTACATTCCCACTTATGGCCTTATATATAGAGTGTCCCTGGTATAACTGCAGTTAGCTTGGGAGTATGTTCTAGGATGTAAAACTGCATGTAAAATAAACATGCAGTTTTCTATTGACATTTCAACTAGTATTTCTGGAAGCTGTTTGATAGGCCCATACATTTCACTTCATAGTTATGGGTGCTGGGTACCATTCATTTTTGGTGCATATTCTGCCAATATTATTAGCCACTATCTGTTGGATATTAGACAAAACACATGGTTCATATATGATAGTGACCCAGCCCACAGTCGCCTTGCCAGAAACTGTCTTGAGACTGCATACTCTGAGTGATGAATAGGAAGGCAAGAACCACTATTCTGACTAAGTTGTTCAACAGATCCAAATCCCCTTTATTATTTTCTTTAAATATGCCTTAATAATGTGCTTCATTAGTGAATACAGTAGAGGAACCTGCTTAACATTCCTGGCATTTTTCTGTGGTTGGCAATGTCGTCACGGGCCTGTAGGTTGCATCTATCCAAGGCACTGCTAGGGTATCTGCACTTTTCCAGATCTGCCTTAATCTTAGTAATCTCAGTGTGCCCCTCATCCTCAGAATTGGAGTGCATATAGACATGGATTAATAGGGTTCGCGCCATGCCGAGAAGATAGTTGCAAGTATTCGCTGACTGGTAGTTGGTGAATTGGCCAGCACACATCAGATTGCAGAAGACTGAAGTCTTTAAATGTGAACCCTCGTGCCAGATAAGGGTATCGAAGAAAGGAAACGCATTGTCTGACTCCAGTTCAATGGTGAATTGAATGAAGGGTGACAGAGAGTTGAGGTGGCATAGGAGTCGGTCTTCTGACTCCCGAGGAATGACCACGAACACATCATCCACATAGCAGCACCAAAAGGTTATGCGATCTGGCAAACCCACAAACGAGCGACCCTCCAGCTCCTCCATTGTGATGTTTGTCGTGACTGAACTAACCGGTGAACCCATGGCTGTATCGTGTATTTTCCAGTAAATGGACTGAAACATAATTTGTGGTATACCGTAGCCTAGTGGTCAGGCACGCGGGTGCATAAGTACATGTGCCTTGAGTGACCGGGGTTCAAGCCCGTGACTGCTGAATACGGTGCTGTTTCTTGTATTCTGTCTATCTTGTGAACTCTTCTGACCGTTTGGTTGTCCCGGAGTATAAACAGAAAATTTATTTATTTATAAAAGCACCACCAGTCAGGCACAATCTAAGGGCAGGGCAAATGTTGTCGGCAATTAGAGAAGATCTACTGCTCAGGGTCTGGTTGTTGTCTAGAAGCTCCTTTGCACATGTGACAGCTAGTTGGATCGGGATTGAAGTGAAGAGAGAGAGAGAGAGAGAGAGAGAGACCACATCAAATGAGCCCATCACATGGTCATGTGATATGGATAGACTGCTAACTCGGTCCAAGAATTCCCCACTGCTTGAAATGGTATGGCAGCCTTGCCCTCCAGAGGCGAGAGCAGACCGGAAACAAACTTAGATAGTTCGTATATCGGGGAATCACAACAGGAGATGATGGGGTCGCAATGGTACACCCTCCTTGTGCACCTTTGGCAGCCCATAGAACTGTGGAATTTGGTACCCAGTGACATGTAGGTGGCAATGTACGGGCTTGGTGATCTTCCCTGATTGAAACCAACTGTAGACAAGGCTGTTCACTTCGGGCTCCTATCGTTCTAGAATCCTGACGGGGGAGGCAAGCACGGCTTTGTAGATGGACTTGTCTTGTAGAAGTGATAGAGCTTTCGTGTTGTAGTCAGAACAGTACAAAAAGACTGTTCGATGGCCCTGAGTCATCTCGTATCAATGAGTTGAGGGCAGAAATTTGGCGCTAAGTGAGATTAGAGATGACTAAAAATTCCCCCCCCCAAAAAGGACTGTTCCGCTCATTTTTAAGTTCTTTATTATATATATTTTTTCATTATTAAAAGCAAATTTTTGGAGTTTGAGTTTTTCATTATATTACTTATTTAGGTTAGTTATGAAAAAAGGAAAGGGTTTCTTTATTTTTCGCTATATTTCATAACCTGGCATAAATGGTAGGTCAAGAAATAATAGGAAAAGAAAGAAATATTATATATATAATTATTACTATAAGTGTATAATTGGTACTATATAGGTACCCAAAGTGTGTTAAAACATTGGCATAAAAGTACTAAGCGAGCCATAAGGCCAGGGCAAAAGAACCTATAAAGACTAAGATAGCCTGTGTTGCTTTACATTGCTATACCCTAGAAATAAACATATAATTAGCAATAAAATAAAAATATAAAATAGAATAAAATAAAATAATGATTATGCAGCTAATTATTGATAATCAGATACATTGAATGACACTTTTTCGAGAGCTAACACCATTCAATATATCCCACCAACAATTAGCAAGGCTATCTGTTTCTGATTGTTATCTGCCTGTTTAACTTTGTTTATTATTTGGACCTAGTTAAACAGGCAGATAATAATCAGAAACAGATAGCCTTGCTAATTGTTGGTGGGATATATTGAATGGTGTTAGCCCTCAAAAAAAGTGCCATTCAATGTATCTGAATATCAATAATTAGCTGACTAATCATTATTTGATTTTATATTTTTATTTTATTGCTAATTATATGTTTATTTCTAGGGTATAGCAATGTAAACCAACACATGCTATCTTAGTCTTTATAGGTTCTTTAGGCCTTACGGACCACTCAGTACTTTTATGCCAATGTGTCCAGCTATTCAAGATACCAAGGCTTTCATGATTATTGATGACCTCGCAAATCTTGTTCATTTTGTTTGTTTAGCACTGTTTGGTGTCCTAGTAGAATACCAAACAATCCTAAACAAACAAACCTTCCAAGTAAATGGTCAATGTCAGTGATCCTTGAACTTCAGATTACCATTTTGTGATGGTCCCTTCTCGGCCTCTCACTCATGGCTATTTTGAGCCTTAGATCATTTAACATTACAAGGATGTAAAATGGGATGATCAATGAGATTTCCATTTTTATTTTTCATGGCAAGATTATTGTTTTAAGTCTTCTGCTCCTGTTGTTTGCTCAGATAGTGAATGCAGCATATTACAGCTGGTTTGTATCCAATAGTGTAGCTTTGGTTTGGCATACACTAATTTTTGCAACAATTGTGAAACAGTGATTAATTAATCAAGACTCATTGTTCTAATAGAAAGAGTAGAAAGCTTGCTTCTTGTCCAAATGTTATTCAAGCATTGTGCTCACTTTGCCAAAGCTATGGGCAGCAAATTCTGTCCATCAATATTTTCACCTGTGACAAACTGATGGGTGTATTGTAGCCTTAGCTAGCCACAAAGCTAAATTACTAACATCCTTTTTCTTCTAACTCTTGAACTGAGCATCTTTGTAAACTACCTTCTGTCATACCCAATATGTTCCACTCAATGCCTGCCATGGTCGTCTGACAGAAAGTGCTAAAAGAATTCAGAACAATCTTCATGCCAAGAAAGTTGTGGGTGCTGATAACATTCTTCACTTGTTCTCAAAACCTGTGCTCTTTGGCTAGCTTCAGTTCTATGTCACCTTTTGAAACTTTCTATTCAACTGGTGTTTTCTTTCTGCTTGGAAATTTGCTCCTATCCAGCAAGTTCCTAAAAAGAACAACAAAACCCTCCCTACCAATTATTGGCCAACTTCAGTTATCTCTATTTCTGCAAAATTAATGGAAAATTCAGTAACTGCCAACTCTTAAACTATGTTGAAAATCTCCATCTAATCAATGATTGCCAATATGATTCCATCGGTATTGTCCACTAATTATATATATAACCATACTTTTCCAATGAATCTGTCCAAAAATGAGTAACATTTTTGGACAAATTCATTGAAAAAGTATGGAGAAATTCAAGAAAGTTGCTTTTGACATGTCTAAGGTTTTTTTAATTGTATCTGACAAAAAAGGCCTTCTAAAAAAATTCCCTTCTTATAACCTGCTAACTGTTTTTTGCAACCATGTATCCAGTTTTCTCTGTGAATGCTAACTGAATATGATGACAGATGGTTCTATGTTTTCAACTTCTCCACTAATGTGGATGTTCCCCACAGTTCAACTCTTTCTTGCACATATCCTTTTGTATATTAATGACCTTGTTTCACAGACTGGAAATCTTATTCATAGTTTTGCTGATGATAGCACACAACATTCCACAACCTTCCAGTTTAGAAAACCTTGTCCTGCGCAAACAGCCCCAACTTCTAGAATATCCACAGTCAATTCTTTAAATGCCAGTCTCCGGGTAATTCTCTGATGGGGCAAAGAAAACTTCAATCCTTCTGAAACTCAGTCTTGTCTTATTTTTTGCAAACAAAGTCTTCAATGATACCGAGACTTCTATACATGATAAATATCTTTATTACGGTTTATTCTAAGCTCTAATCTCTCTAGATAAAAAGCTCAGCATATATAATGCCATATCTGCTTCAAATAATTTTGGATTTTCTTTTCACTCTTAGTGTTACTTTTGCTCTAATTCTTCACTTGGTACAAATCTGAAATCTGCTCTACCATGGGATACTAACCACACATGTGAGGTCTCTCTCTCTCTCAAGATTCCAGACTATACAAAAGAGGGAACTCAGGTTAATCAATAACCTGTGTCTTACAAAATCTTTCCATGTCTGTTGCATGCATTTTGTTGCATGGGCACTGTTCAAAATTTCCCCATTTGTAACTCACAATAGACATTTCATTCTGATCTGATATTGTTACTACTTTAAGAAGGAAGCTTTTAAGATTCTGTCATAGTGTCACCGCCTTCCCATCCCATCTCAATGCGAACCAGATGAGGGAGAATTTCAACACGAAATCAAACTTGAACCAGTTTCCTGTATGTGGGGTGCAACTGGAACTCCAAATGCAGGAAATCAGCTTGGAATCATTCAGCCACTTTTCTAGACTAATCTCAAGACTAGACTAATATAAGTTGTATTAATATACTGAATTAACTTTTCCATTTTGGACAAGTATAGAAATGCAGTTCCTCATACATAGTCAGGTGTAGTCCCCTGATGAAATACCTGATCATGTATCAATATTTATTTCAGGTGACATCAGATCAAGCATTTTTGCATTACCTATATTAGGCCATTTACTAAAAATATTACCCCCCCACATCTGATGACAGCATTACCATTTTCATTTTATTAGTATTTTGATATACTAATTTTACTTTACAGTTCCCCCACTTTACAATGGCTTGGCAATTCAGCTCATAATTTTCTCAATTCATCATAACGTCTAGGATATTGACATTCTTTCACCTTTCACAAATCTACTACACTTGTTTTTCTACTTTCCTCACCCTTCAAGTTACTTTGTGTAACTTTCACATCCATTTATGCATACTTAATTCAATATATTAATACATCTTATATATATTCTTGCATCCTTTAATGCTGCTTTGCACTTTTAGGTGCATCTGTCATACCTGATTTATTAATCTTGCATTCACTGAAACCATTTCATCAACTGTATACCTCTTTTCATTTGTAACTCTTTAAACATTGAATACCCATTTATATATATATATTTTTTTATTTTATTTTATTAAACCACCCCAAACAAGAAAGGTATTAGAACCTACAGTACTGAATATTACGCATGAGCTGAAGGCTGAGAAGGCAGAAGATAGTTGTTGAGATTAGACTTGAGTTTCCAAAAATTGTAATTTATGAGAAATACATGTGAAGAAAGGTTCCAAAAAACAGAATTAGAAGGGATAAATGAGGAAAAGTTGGTTCTGTGAGTCTGGAGTTGAACAATGAACGGATATTGACTGGTTTGCAGCACATTTGGTTCAGAGGGGAGTGGCATAATTACAGACACCAATTAAAAACAGGGCCTATTTATCTATAGAAAATGGCAACCTATGAGGCAGAGATTGATCATTAATTAATGACTAATCTCTGCACTCCGTCTCATATTTAGGGATGCCTCATACCAGCCTGTTAAAGAGGCAATAAGAGGAAGCAACATTCCTTCAAAAAATCAGACTCTTCTGGTAATGGAATCACTAGGTGGCAATGATCACAGTGTAATAATGTGGAATTTAATTAAAGACATAACTACTGACAAGGGTAAAGGGAACAGCTTTTGCTCTTGTAAGGGTGACTACACTGGTCTAAGACAGTTTTTAAATTTTATGCAATGGAACCAACTGATAATGGTATCAACAGAAAATTCTAAATGGGAAGTATTCAGGGAAGTAATCATACAAGTTACTAGGCTTTTCACACCTATGAAGAAATACTGTTCAAGTATTTCTTCATAGAACTAAATGGATGTCATGTGAACTACTGAGAAGTGAGGCAAAGAAGAAAAGTGAACGGGATGCATATAAATTATCAGATAATATAGAAGTCTATGGTATATGTAAATTAGTATGTAATCAAGTCAAAAAAAGGAAGTTAGGCAAGCTATGGCTAGGTTATAAATAATTTCTGGCAAAGAATGCAAAGAACAGCAGCAAAGACTACTATGTAGAAGGAGAGGACTCAGTCATGTGATGTCAGTGTGTTAACATCACATCATGTGATGCTAACACACTGACATCAAATTATGTTAATAATCCTACTCAGGTTGCTGAAAAATTATTTTGCAACTAAATACTCATGAGGAATTCTTTAGGGAAGGGGTTACCAGAGTTTATCAAACTCTAACAGAGAGCTAAATGAATTTTGATAACTGAAAGGAAAGTGGAAGGAAAATTGTTGAAGCTAAACATGAGAAAGGTGACTGGGGTGGATGGAATCTATCCAGTTATATTAAGGAAGGCAGCAAAGGAGGTAAGCAAACCCATAGCCATAATTATGAGAGCATCCTTGGATTCAGGGAAGGTACCTATGGATTGGAGTTGTGTGAATGTATCTCTAATTCATGAAGGGGATCAAAATGTTTCCCGAGTAATTACAGACCTAAGCTTAACATCTGTTCCCGGTTATGTAATACTCATGATCAAACTCATGATCAGAGTCACTGGATAAAGAAGTGATGCAGGATCATCTAGACAAGAATGCAATTATAGTGAAGTCACAGCATGGATCTGTTAAGGGATCTCCTCATCTGACCAATCTGATTGGATAGTATAATGCAGTGACCAAGGAACAGGATGCAGAAAATAATTTTGATATCATATATCTTGGATTTCAGGAAGGCGTTTGATAATATTGCACATAAAAGACTGCTGTACAAACAAGAGCACCGTTGTATTAAGGGCATGTTACTGCTATGGATAAAGGGATGGTTGAGTGGCATAAGAGAGAGTTGGTTACCAATTTGCACTACTCTCCATGTAATAAGTGGAATATAACACTTATAACATTAGCCTCAAAAGGTTCACTGCTGGGCCCATTGTTGTTTTCAATATTTATTAATGATACTGATGAAGCTATATCAAGTTTCAATGTCAAAATTTCCAGATGATACAAAAGTTGGCTGGGTGCTTTAGTCATCAGGGTGAGCTACTGCAACAAGACCAAGACAATTAGGTTGATGGGCTGAGAAATGGCATTGAAGTTTTCTGCTGAAAAATGCAATGTACTGCATATGGGTAGCAATAATCCCAGATTCCGGTTAACCTGGGGTTATTGAGTATAATCCCTGAGTATAGTACCAAATGTGTGGTATTACACTCAGGAAATTGGAAAATGACAGCCGTATATGCAGTGAGATGTGAAATTTTCAGTGCAGCCAGAACAGCTCATGGGGGTTTGCAATGATATACAGAAACTTTACAAGCAGGGTTAAGTAGGTGATTATCCCCTTGTATAAGGCCATAGCTAAGTATTGTATATAGCGCCTCACTTTAGGAATGATATATATCTGCTGGAATGGGAGGGTGCAGAGAATGGCAAACAGAAGGTGAAGGGAACAAAAGGATGTTCTTACCAAGAAAGGCTTCTGTTCCAAATTGCAGTGGAGACTTGGCAATTGCAGGGAAAGCTGATTCAGCCAAGTCTACTACCAAATAATGGGATCATCAGGATTCATTACTACCAGTATCGTAGTTCATTACTATAAGCACCAGAATTCATTACTACACAAGAACATTAGCATTAGTAGAGGAATATGATGCAAGAAAGCAAGCTATTGCAGAATCAGACAAAAAAAAAAAAACACTTCCACTTCACCCATCCGTTCGTTCGAAACACCTGTCCAGCTGAGCCTTAAATTTATTTAGGCTATCAACCTCCACAACAAGGGATGGAAGTCTGTTCCACCAACCAACTACCCGCTGGCTAAATGCAAATTTCCGCACATCTATCTTATATCTGTCTTTCCTCAATTTGAATTTATGCCCTCTCAGGTGATTATTCTGAGCAAGAGGAAGAATCCCATCGGCAATGAGCATGCTCAAACCATTCAAGGCTTTATAGACCTCTATCAGATCACCTCGCCAGTGCCTAGTCTCCAGACACTGTAATTTGCAAAATTTAAGCCTTTCTTCTTAAGAGCAACCCTTTGTTCTGTTCACTAATCTTGAAGCCCTTCTCTGTACTCATTCCAGCAGCTCTACATCCTTCTTGAAATGAGGCCTCCAGACCTGTATACAGTACTCAGGGTGTGGCCTGACCATTGCCTTATACAAGGTATTAATCACTTCCTTATCCCTGCTAGAAAAATTTCTGTATATCATTGACAATACACCATGAGCTACTCTTGCAGCCCGTCTGCACTGCTCAGAGAACTTCATATCTGCTTGCACAATTACCCCCAGTTCCTTTTTATTCTCTACCACTGTCAGTGTAGTACCACAGAGTTGATACGTTGCTCTGAGGTTGCTGTTTCCCATATGTAGTACTTTACATTTGTCAATGTTAAACTTCATTTGCCACCTCTCAGCCCATCTGCTCAACCTTTCTAGATCCTGTTGCAGCAGCATAGTGTCAGTAGTGTCCTTAACTACTCTGCCAACCTTTGTATCGTTTGCAAACTTGGACATTAAGCTTGATATACCATCATCAATATTATTTATAAATACAGAAAAAAACAATAATGGACCCAACACTGAACCCTGAGGGACTCCACTAATAACATTAGTCCATGATGAGCAGTGTCCATTGATTACCACTCTGTCTTCTCCCCCTCAACCACCCCATTATCCATAGCAGCAATTTGCCTCCAATGCCACACTGCTCCAATTTGTGCAGCAGTCTTCCATGTGCAATAGTATCAAAAGCCTTTCTAAGATTCAAATATACAATATCAAAGTTATTCCCTGCATCCATCTCTTTTGTGACTGCATCATAGTATCCAATCAAATTGGTCAGGCAAGACTTCCCCTTAACAAAACCATGCTGTGTCCGAGCTTTAACTGAAGTCTTGTCTAGATGATCCTGCAGTGCTTCTTTAACCAGTGCCACCATTAATTTTCCTGGAACAGAAGTTAAACTCACAGGTTTATAATTACTTGTGTCAGCCTTTGATCCTCCTTTGTGAATTGGGGTCACATTTGCACATATCCAGTCTATGGGCACCTCCTCTGAGTCCAAGGAAGCGCTCATAATTATGGCTCAAGGTTTGCTTACTTCCTTTGCTGCCTCCTTTAATATAACTGGATAGATCTCATCCACTCCAGGTGCCTTTCTTGTGTTTATCTTTACTCTCAGTTATTACAAGATTATCTAGCTTACTGCCTGAGTTGAATACATCTCTGGCATTCCCCTTGTTGAATAACTCCTCATGTGTGAATGTTGATGCAAAATATTCATTTAGTTTGTAGCTACCTGAGCAGGATCATCAACAGTTGAACCATAGATATCAAGTGGACAATCTAATTCATCCCCTTCCTTCCAGAGTTTACATAAGTAAAGAAATCTTTGCTGTTTTTCTTTGCATCCCTTGCCAAAGATTTCTCATAATCTGCCTTTGCCTGCCTAACCTCCTCTGTGACTTGGTTACAGACCAGCTTATATCTATCATAGGCGTCTGTGTCACATGTTCATTTTTATATGTATCCCATGCATTTTTTTTTCTCTGCCATGTGTCTCATTAGTTCATCTGACATCCATTTAGGCCTCAACCAGGAACAATATTTCTTATTTGGTATGTAAAGCCTAGTAGCTTCCCAGATAAGTTCTTTGAATGCTACCCATTTTAAATTTGCTCTTGGTAACATCATCAGTTGGTCCCATTGTACAGAATTTAAATACTGTCTCAGACCATCGTAGTCGCCTTTACGAAAGCAATAACCCTTCCCTTTACACCTTATGGTAGTTACCTCTTTAAGTAAATCCCACTTCAGCACACTGTGATCACTGCCACCTAGTGGCTCCTTTAACTGCAGATTCTTAATGCATGAAGAATCACTACTGATAATCAAATCAAGTATATTGCTCCCTCTAGTTTCCTCCCGAACATGCTGATGTAGAAAACAATCATCCAATAAATCCACAAAAGCCTTGCTAGTGTGTGAGTGACCAACCCACGAATTCCAGTCAATATCTTGGAAATTAAAATCCCCCATTATAAGACTCTCTGATTTACTGGCCCACTCTATTTCCCTGTATATTTTCTTATTATACTCATCAGAGTCATTAGGCCTATAGCACACTACTCTCAATTTTGATCTCCCAATGCTTATATCAACACCAAACTGACTCGACACTGCACTGTCCAGCAATGTTGACTGGCTTCACTTCCTTGGATTTTATATGTTTCTTAACTAATAGCATAACCCCTCCTCCCTTTCTGTAGACTTTGTACCCCCCAAATTCCAGTTCTGCATTCCTTATATCTGTGTGACACCACGTCTCTGATATCCCAACAATATCTGCCTTTGATGATTTGAGCAATACCTCAAATTCATCAAATTTATTTATCAAACTCCTAGCATTAGTGTACACGCAAGTATACATGCACCTGTTCCTATTCTTAGCTACCCTAACACAACCCATGTGTTTACTTGTACTGCAATGACTCCCAACAGTCTCTGAAACATCCTGCATCTTGTTTTCCAGGCTTCTGCTTATTCCAATAGAAGCAGTGCAAGAATCACTTTCACCTGTGCTAATGGCTACTGTTAATCTATTAGTCATTGTATCCCCCAAGCTAGCAGTTCTCCGACCCACCTAACACTGCCTCGATAGCATCAGCAAATATTCTTGTGCCCTTTCTATGTAAGTGTATCCTATCCCTGTAGAAGCAGTCTCTCCTGTACAGACCAGGCAGAAAAAGATTCTACCCCTTGAGCTTGCACAATCTTTCCAGGACCGAATTGATCAACAAGGCTCTCATCATATACTCCCTCCTATCGTGTATGGGCAGAATTGCAGACCCTTTCAAATTCATCCCTAACTCACGGCTTTTTTTCAACAGTGACCTGTACTTGTTAAGTAATTCTGCCGGTCTCCTACTCTTAATATCATTAGTGCCAATGTGTACAACTATATCACCTTTTGTGCCCTTAAAAGATGATATCCGCCGCTAATGCAAAATCAACTTACCATATTTAAGAAGAGTTGGGTCATGCTTCTTAGCAAAAGCAACCTGACTGTGACAAAACCTTTGCTAGATTCAGAAGTTATGCATGCTAGTACAGAATCTGTGTGGTGTGAAATAGTTATAAGCAAAGAAATAATGAGAATGGGAGTAAGCTACATATTCAGAAGATTGTGAGGATTAAGATGAGAGATTTTACAAGCAAAAAGAATGGAATGCACTAGCTACTGTGAGTGTCTTGATATGGCTGATTTCATTTTGTCCCTTAACTGATTGGAGCAAGTGGGTGGAAACTCACCACAGTAAATTTTTAAAATCAACTGCATGGCTGTTATTTGTATCAGCATATATCAGAAATTTCACGCACAAGATTACATCAAGTTGGATAATGAAGAGATGTCACAATTGTTAAATGCAAAGGAATGGGTTTTAATTTTAGGGGATACTGTTGCACATAACATTAGCATTAGCATTAGCAGAGGCATATGATGCAAGAAAGCAAGCTTATTCAGCATCAGCCAAAAAAAAACAAAAAAAAAAAAAAAAAAAAACCCACTCCCATTTCACCCCTCCATTCGTTCGAAATACCTGTCCAGTTGAGCTTTAAATTTGTTTAGGCTATCAACTTCAACAACCAGTGATGGAAGTCGGTTCCACCAACCAACCACCCGCTGGCCAAAGGCAAATTTCCGCACATCTATCCGACATCCGTCCTTCCTCAATTTGAATTTATGCCCTCTGAGGTGATTATTCTGAGAAAGATGAAGAATCCCATTGGCATTGAGCATGCTCAAACCATTCAAAGCCTTATACACCTCTATCAGATCACCTCGCCGGTGCCTAGTCTCCAGACTCTGTAATTTGCAAAACTTAAGCCTTTCTTCGTAAGAGCAACCCTTTGTTCCATTTACTAATCTTGTTGCCCTTCTCTGTACCCGTTCCAGCAGCTCTACATCCTTCTTGAAATGAGGCCTCCAGACCTGTATACAGTACTCAAGATGTGGCCTTACCATTGCCTTATACAAGGGAATAATCACCTCCTTATCCCTGCTAGAAAAATTCCTGTATATCATTGACAAGACACCATGAGCTACTCTTGCAGCTCGTCTGCACTGCTCAGAGAACTTCATATCTGCCTGCACAATTACCCCCAGGTCCTTTTCATTCTCCACCACTGTCAGTGTAGTACCGCAGAGTTGATACGTTGCTCTGGGGTTACTGTTTCCCATATGCAGCACTTTACATTTGTTGATGTTAAACCTCATTTGCCACCTCTCAGCCCATCTGTTCAACCTGTCCAGATCCTGTTGCAGCAGCATAGCGTCAGTATTGCCCTTAACGACCCTGCCAACCTTTGTATCATCTGCAAACTTGGACATTAAACTTGATATCCCATCATCAATATCATTCATAAACACCGAAAACAACAACGGACCCAACACTGAACCTTGAGGAACTCCACTAATAACATTAGTCCACGTTGAGCAGTGTCCATTGATTACCACTCTCTGTCTTCTGCCACTCAACCATCCCCTTATCCATAGCAGCAATTTGCCTCCAATGCCACACTGCTCCAATTTGTGCAGCAGTCTTCCATGTGCAACAGTATCAAAAGCCTTTCTAAGATCCAAATATATAATATCAAAGTTATTCCCTGCATCCAGTTCTTTTGTGACTACATCATAGTATCCAATCAAATTGGTCAGGCAAGACCTGCCCTTAACAAAACCATGCTGCGTCTGAGCTATAACTGAATTCTTGTCTAGATGATCCTGCAGTGCTTCTTTAACCAGTGCCTCCATTAATTTACCTGGAACAGAAGTTAAACTAACAGGTCTATAATTACTTGTGTCAGCCTTTGAACCTCCTTTGTGAATTGGGGTCACATTTGCACATCTCCAGTCCATAGGTACCTCCCCTGAGTCCAAGGAAGCTCTCATAATTATGGCTAAGGGTTTGCTTACTTCCTTTGCTGCCTCCTTTAATATAACTGGATAGATCCCATCCACCCCAGGTGCCTTTTTTATGTTTATCCCCAACAATCTCTCCTCCACTTTCCTCTCAGTTATTACAAAATCATCCAGCTCACTGCCAATGTTTACTTTACCTACATCATTCTCCTTCCTGAATAACTCCTCATGCGTGAATGTAGATGCAAAATACTCGTTTAGATTGTTAGCCACCTGAGCAGGATCCTCAACTGTTGAACCATCAATATCCAGTGGACCAATCTGATTCATCCCTTTCCTTTTCGAGTTCAAGCATGTAAAGAACTCTTTTCTGTTTTTCTTTGCATCCTTTGCCAAGGATTTTTCATAGTCTGCCTTTGCCTGCCTAATCTCCTTTGTGACTTGGTTACAGACCAACTTATATCTATCATAGGCTTCCATGTCACCCATTAATTTGTATGTATCCCATGCATTTTTCTTCTCTGCCACATGTCTCATTAGTTCATCTGACAACCATTTAGGCCTAAACCTTGAACAATATTTCTTAGTTGGTATGTAAAGCCTGGTAGCCTCCAAGATTAGTTCCTTGAATGCTTCCCATTTTGAGTTTGCTGTTGGTAACATCATCAGTTGGTCCCACTGTACTGAATTTAAATACTGTCTCAGACCATCATAGTCGCCTTTACGAAAACAAAAACCCTTCCCTTTACCTCTGATGGTAGTTACCTCCTTGAGTAAATCCCACTTCAACACACTGTGATCACTGCCACCTAGTGGTTCATTTATCTGCAGGTTCTTAATGCATGAGGAATCACTACTGATAATCAGATCAAGAGTATTGCTCCCTCTCGTTGCCTCACGAACATGCTGATGTAGAAAACAATCATCCAATAAATCCACAAAAGCCTTGCTAGTGTGCGAGTGACCAACCCACAAATTCCAGTCAATATCTGGGAAATTAAAGTCCCCCATTATAAGACTCTCTGATTTACTGGCCCACTCTATTTCCCTGTACAATATCTTATTATACTCATCAGAGTCATTAGGCCTATAGCACACTCCTACTCTCAATTTTGATTTACCTATGCTTATGTCACACCAAACTGACTCGACGCTGCCCTGTCCATCGATGTCGACTGGCTTCACTTCCTTGGACTTTATGTGTTTCTTAATTAATAGCATAACCCCTCCTCCCCTCCTGTCCTGTCTATCCTTTCTATACACATTGTATTCCCCAAATTCCAGTTCCGCATTACTTATATCTGTGTGACACCACGTCTCTGATATCCCAACAATATCTGCCTTTGATGTTTTGAGCAATACCTCAAATTCATCAAATTTATTTACCAAACTCCTAGCATTGGTATACACGCAGGTATACATGCACCTGTTTCTATTCTTAGCTACCCTAACACAACCCATGTGTTTACTTGTACCGCAATGACTACCAGCAGTCTCTGAAATATCCTGCATCCTGTTTTTCAGACTTCTGCTCATTTCAATAGAAGCAGTGCAAGAATCACTTCCACCTCTGCCACTGGCTACTGTTAATCTATTAGTCCTTGTATCCCCCCCAACTAGCAGTTTTCCGACCCACCTAACACTGCCTCGACAGCATCAGCAAAAATTCTTGCACCCTTTCTATTTAAGTGTATCCCATCCCTGTAGAAGCAATCTCTCCTGTTAACAAGTACAGTCCAGGCTGAAAAAAATTCTACCCCTTGAGCCTTGCACAATCCCTCCAGGGCCGAATTGATCGACAAGGCTCTCATCATATACTCCCTCCTATCGTGTCTGGGCAGAATTGCAGACACTTTCAAGTTCAACCCTAATTCACGGCTTTTTTTCAACAGTGACCTGTACTTGCTAAGTAATTCCGCCGGTCTCCTACTCTTAATATCATTAGTGCCAACGTGTACAACTATATCACCTTTTGTGCCCTTAAAAGATGATATCCGTTCTACAACGTCATCAACCTTTGCCCCTGGCAGACATACCCTGGTCCTATTCCACCTATCCTTTTTACAAAGGATGTTCCCCGTTTCCCTGACAATAGAGTCACCAACAACTACTAGTTCCTGTGGGACCAGCGCATTCTGCCTAGGGGGCTGCTTCTGTGTTGCCTGATGACCAAGTGCAAGCTCTGGCGTTGATGTGGGCAGCTGAGAGCTTGATGGGCCCCTCAATTTATTTCCTTCGAGGGCATCCACCCTGTCCTTCAAGCTCTCATAAAGGCCCATAACAACGCTGAGTTGTCGCCTGATTTCCTTGCACTCCTTACATCGTGCACACACAAAGACATCCCCCTTGGCAGTATCATGTCCCGTACCTGACTGCTCCGCAAACATCAAGCAAACAGTGCATTTTAATAGACTGTGATTCAGAGGGCAACTGCCCCCCTCAGTTCTCCCCTGAACCACAGCACTCCCATTAGCTTGAGCCTTTTGCTTTGCTGCTCTGGTCAGAGTCATGATTCCGATTTAATTCAATAAAATTCAAAACAAAAATTAAATCCTTAAGTTATATCCCAAAACAGTTATGTTATATATATATTTTTTTCGGTATCTAGTGTTTTCTACGAGTTCCCTTTATACAACTTCCGTATCACGTGTACCACTATAGTTATGTATTAATTATTTCTTAGATTAAGTCGTTACATATATATATATATAGAGTTAAAAGTACAATTTAATTGACAATAAAGTTTATCAAGATTAATAGATTTACTGATTAATTGGCAATATTATATTATGCACTATACGACACTAAGCTTATGCTATCGTGTAAAAATGGCTTTTAAAAATAAAAGACATAAAAGGAGATTATGACAACTTAAGGTGTTACATGCCTTCTATCAATAGATGAGGAAGCTCACAGAGCACAAATACATAGTCACAGAAACATCAGATGTGTAAATACCTTTAAGAAAGTACAGCACAAGGGTAATTCCATGATGGATAAATAGTGAACTATCCAGTTTAATGGAGCAGTAAAAGATGGTTGTTATTTGGTTTTTAGGAGCATTAGCAACTAAGGCCATATTGCTCCGGGATATGCGGTGGTCATTCCCTGACCTTTCCGCATCCTCCGTATTTGGTGGTGATGGGCTCGAACCCCGGTCTAATCAAGAAGCGTGTGCTATGCACTGCTGCTCCTTCCCACCTGGCTACGGAGGCGCAGAAAAAGATGGTGCTGAAAAGTTAGAGTGCTAAAACGTAATGAAGCCTATACAGCTACAAACTGAACTGTAATAGTTCCACTAGTCCAGATGCCTCATTTTAAGAAGTATGTAGAGCTCCAAGAAGCATACAGGATAAAAGGAAGGACAAAATGATTAGTGAGGGGGGGGTGCTCTTACCAAGAAAGGCTTCAGTTCTGGAAATTGCAGCATCTAGAGACTAGGCACCTGCAAGGTGATGTGACTGATGTTTAAGGATTTAAATGGATTGACCAAGCTCAGTGCTGATGGGATTCTTCCTCTTGCTCAGACTACACATACACGAGGGAGCATAAATTCTAATTGTGAAAGGATGGTTGCAGAATAGATGAACGGAAATTTGCCTTTAATTTGTGGGTGGTTGATTGCTGGAAAAAACTACCATCTGCTGATGTGGATAGCTTGACCAAAATCAAGGAAGAAATATACAAACTATTGAAAGGAAGGGATAGATGAAATAGGAATGTTTTTTTTGTTTTGTTTTTTATGTGCTGTATAAGCTTGCTTTCTTGCATCATTCGCCATACTAATACTAATATTAATGCATATCAATGAAAAATTCTGCAACAATACAATTTTCAAACAACAACCAAACAAATAGTGCATGTTTTATTTATTTCTTTTTTATTTTATTATTTATTTTTGTTATTAGTAGAAAGCACTGTCAAAATAAAGCACTGTCAAAATAAAAAGAAATTATCTGAATAAAAAGAAGAAAATGCCAACAAAAACTACTAAGAAATTAAAAATTCATTTGTTGGAAAATGAAAGCACTAAATTCTTGTACGAAAGTCGATTGAAAGATAAACTCAAATCAGATGAAAGTGATAATGTTGAGGAAATCTGGTCAAACGTGAAAAAATCAATTCTGGGAGCTGCTGAAGAAAGTCTTGGATATATAAAAAAAAAATAAAAAATGGCTAAGAATGTGGAATGAAGAACTGAAACAAACAATCAATGAGAGAAAAAAAGGCCTACATCTATACATAAAATATAAAAAGTTTAGAGCACAAGTCAGAAAACTAACCAGAAGAATTCGGCGAGATGACTGAGATAAATTTGTTAAATCATTAGAATGTGATATCACGGGCCCACAGAGAAGAGGTTTTAAAATTTTTAAGAAATTACAACTAGACACAAATGATCAAATAAAAACCAACTCCATCTCTCAAGCAGAATGAAAGCAACACTATTCCAAACTATGGGGTATAACCCTGGCACTAGGGAATTGGAAGATGAATCTGTGGTTACCGAGGATGAAGAAAATATAACAATGGAAGAACTAGAGTTAATATTACAAAAATCAAAAAATCGAAAAAGCACAGGCATAGACAATTTGAATGTAGAACTATTTAAATATGGTGGCACCTTATTAAAAAACACAAAATCATTTAACATCATATGGCATAAGAACAGATACCCAAAGATTTGGAAACAGGAATAGTAATCAATTTACACAAAAAAGCTCCAGAAATAACCCTAACAACTACAGCGGGATAACATTACTATCAACTGTTTCAAAGCTATACGCTAATATACTAAATAATAAACTTAATAAATACAGTGAACAATTCTTAGAAGAAGAACAATGTGGGTTCAGAAAAGGGAGAAGCACAATAATGAAGAAAATGCCATTTTCTCATTACAACAAATTTTCGAGAAAAGAAGAGAATTCAACCTACCAACATTTCTGCTGTTTATTGATTATGAAAAAGCATATGACACTGTAAACCAGGAAAAACTTTGGCAGATTCTACATAAAGAAAATATCCCAAGTGAACTCCAAAAAGTGATGCAAAGCCTATATAAAAACTCAAAAGTCTGCATAAAGTATTCTATTGGCCAACTATCAGACCCAATTAACACCAATAAAGGAGTAAAACAAGTATGTGGACTATCACCAAATTTATTTAATATCTACATCAATAAAATTATTAAAGAATGGAAACAAACAATTAACAACGGAATACAGTTGAACAACAGGAATAAAATCCAAACTATATTATATGCTGATGATCAAGTTATAATTGCAAAATCCAAAGATGAACTATAGACAGCAGCAAATGAACTGAATAAAATAGGCAAAAAGTACAATATGAAAATCTCCACCTCAAAAACAAAATCAATGGGATTATGTGGAAAAAAACATACAAAGAGTCAAAATTGTCATTGATGACAAAATAACAGAACAAATATCTGATTTCACCTATTTGGGAAATTTAATATCAAATTAAGGAAAAGACATCCACACTAAACTACAAAAATATAATAAAATGAATGGAATAATTAAACGCCATTTCGGAAAACAAACGATAACTGAAACAAAATTACAACTGCACAACATCACTTCAAAATCAGCCCTCTTCTACAGCTGTGAGGCTTGGGTCATAAATAAGAAAGATGCACACAAACTAGAAGCAGCACAAATGACATTTTTAAGACCATCATTAGGCTTTACAAGACTAGACCACCAAAGAAATTTAGATATCCGTGAGAAATTAAAAGTAGATAAGCAAGTAAATGACATAAAAAGGTATCAGAAAAAATGGATCAGCCACATAGAAAGAATGAACCCAGACTGGATCCCAAAATTAGCCTTTGAGAGGGAGGCAAGAGAGAGAGAGAGAGAGATGTGGATCGACCAAGACAACGATGGCGAGATCAAGACCATCTCCAAGAGCTACAACAGAACAGGTCTTAAAAGACCTAAGCTAAACTAAGTTCATGATGATCATGATTTTGTGTACAAAGTAACAATGGAGGTGAATGTTCCAGGAGCTCACCACTTTTCAACATTTTATAACACAACTGCCATCAGACATTTTTGTTGAAAGATGAAATACACATCCTAGTGAAATGCTGTAACAATATATTTTCGAAAACAAAGTGATATGAGTAAAGTGAACTTATTTTTTATTCAGCAGGCAATGTAATGTTTTCTGTTTGACAACAATGTAATTTATAAAGAAGCTGCCAATAGATGAATTTTCTGGAAATTTTGTTGGCAGACGTAATATACACTGAAAAAAGAAAATTTTTTTTTTTGAAAAATAATTTGTTGCAAGGAGTGCAAACTGTTATTTTTTTATTAAATGCAAAGAAACTATTATAGCATAGTTTCTTTTCTGATCTAAACACACAAGAGCATGCAGACACCTTAAGTCAGCAAACTAGATATGGCTACTGCACATTAACTAGTTTATTCACAATTGGTAAATCACAGATGCTTCACAGATATGTAAATCAGATGCTTCAAAAATTCAGCAAACAAGTTAGCTCTTTCTAATGGCAGTTCAGCGAGGGCCACACCCACTTTTAACTCCAGCAATAAACTAAAGACTTAGTGACATTTGGAATTTTAAATGGAAAAATCAAAGAAAACATTTGTTGAAAGGTATTTGGAGTTTCAGCAGTGTGGATAGAGGTAAAACCTATACCACAAAATTACAGAATTTAATCTGGGTCTACATGAACCTATGTGGAAACCCAAAGGGTTAAACAGTGACTACCCAAGCTAGCTACAACAAATGACATTCTATTTTCATAACAAAATTAGATTCAAATTAAATACTGTAATCTCAAATATTTTAAGAAAGTACCAGAAAAGTTACCAATTTCAAAAGCGCCCTCTTTTGTTTGTAGAAGAGCACCAAGGCCAATATTGTCTTTAGTCATAACCCTGTTTAGCATATCATCTGATCCTTCTGCATTTGCCATGGCCAGCTGATTGAATTCTACTAAATGTTCTCTCAGTAATGTGAATCTGTTGGAATTTGTAAAAAAAAAAAAAAAAAAAATTAATACTAATATTTTTATTTTAAATTAAATGTAATGCTAAAACTCTTTAAAGCAAAAGCAATTTTTCTTAGTGTGAATACCTCTACTTCAACCCAGTAAAATTCTCTATGCTATGCTGATACATATTGAATAGGGAGTAGAAATATAGTTTAATGATTCAGTGAGAAATCAGTGGAAATACAAAATGTTTTTTGTACATGCAGCCAAACCTCCCAAATTCAATACACTTTGGACTCAATCTTTGCCGGATCTCAGAATTTGCCTTATTTCAAATAGTCACATTATATTCATGGGAGAAAGTAAAAAATAGCAAGTGATTTTACATGTTCTGATTTCACAAATGAAATGAAAAATTTTCTATCACAGAGTTGGAGCCATGGTCTGCTTTTCTGCTACTATTTTAGACAATCATATAAGAGCTGTAAAAAACAATGTTAAAATCCAAATATATTGCAGAACTGTATCCTTTTACAGGTGACACATTTGTAAAAATGTTACGTGTACTAAATGTAGACAATTACAAATATATATCCAATAGTATTTACAATAAATTTCATGTGAATGCCATATTTTAAAGGTGTTAATGAAATAAAATACACACAGAACTATTTTTTTCAACGTCTTTTACATTGCTTTCAGCTTTTCATTAGCACTGTGTAGCACTGATGTCTCTTCATCATGAGATCTTGCTATGATGAGCAGCAGTAACTGCCTATCATAGTAATATCCTGTATCTACCGATATAAATGTTCTACTGTACCTTTAAATAAAGTAAGAGGGGGTGATCATTTAATTTGTGGACTTGTGCAAGACTTTATGTTTACCACATGAACTTTCCATAACTACTGCTAGAGGCACTTTGCCTAATTGCTACTGAGCAGACTCTGTGTGCATGCCAGTACTTGTTGAGCTAGTATTGCGTGAAGAGAGTGCTTTTTGCCATGTGTCACTGACAATCGTTTTGAAGCAAGTATCATGTCAGACATACAGTTTGAACAGCAATATGTGATTTGTGATTGGGTCAGACAGGGCTTAAATGCACTGGAAACAGTTAAAGAGATGATGAAGCATATGATAATGAGTGTCTTAGCAGAACACCCATATTTAAATGGCACAAGTAATTCAGTGATGGCTGTTGCAGATGACCCAATACCTGGACAGCCTTCCTGCTCAACTTCCGAGGAAATTGCAAAAGCCCAGGAAATCTTGGATGAAGACAGGTGAGCATGAATTAGATGTTAGAATGTCCATTTCATATGAGTGCTCACAATATTGTGAAAGATCACCTGAAAATGATGCAAATCTGTGCCTGCTGAATTCCACACAATTTGATTCCACAGCAAAGAGTAGCCTTTTGCAAAGAAATGATAGATTTTTTTTTTTAAACACAGGATCAAAGCTTCTTAAATTGAATAATGACTTGTGATGAAACTTGGATTTTTCACTATGATCCAGAGACAAAACAACAGTCGAGTGAATGGTAGCATTCTAATTTTCCAAGACCGAAGAAATTTCAAGCTTCTCATTTGGCTGACAAACAAGTGGTTATTGTATTTTTTAAACATAAAAGGCATTCTTGTTAAACATTTTATGCCTTGTGGAACAACTATGAATAAGGAAGCATACTATGAGGTTCTCAGAGTCAAACTTCGGCATGCCATTCGTGAGAAAAATCGAGAACTTTCTGGTGTGAAATGGTTTCTCCATCAAGACAATGTCAGGCCCCACATGGCTAATATTGTGCAGCCAGTGATCACTTTCATAGGTGTTGAGGTTCTGCCACATCCCCCTTATTCACAGACTTAGTCCCATGTGATTTCTTCTTGTTTCCATGGCTGAAAAAAAAAACTTTGAAATGCAAGTATTTCATCTTTGACAACAAGGCTCGCAGAGCTACAAAGAAAGCACTTCAGTTTTTCAAAAAATGGCATGCAAGAAGCATTTAATGTGTAGGTATGATGGTGGCGAAAGTGTGTAAAGTTCAAGGAAGAATATTTTGACAATGAGAAATCCACAGAATATTCAGATGATAATAATAAAGATAAGATCGTGTACCAGTCTGCAAATGAAATGATCACCCCTTGTATGCACCGAAATAGTGTAACTTACAGCTTCTAAATTTCATTGAAGAAAGAAAGTGCGAATTCAAATTTTGGATTTTCAGAGACATGCAGCAGATGAAGTTTTTGTTGATTTATAGAAAACTGGGAAGTACAATTTCGAAGATTTCTGTTTTGTTTCCTAAAAACTCTCAATCACCATTTTTAATCCAGCATTGGTTGCAGTGCACTTGACTGGTACAATGTGAAAAGAATGGTTGTGCAAAACTGTTGCTTCAAGGCTAATGGCTGAAATTTTCATTACCTTCCTATATATACAGACACAGTTTTATTAGAGTAGTTTTTAAAGTGAAATTTCACTATACTACCAGAATAGAAAAAATATTTCACATAGTTAATCTGTGGTTTTAGCAGTTATTTGAACATGTCTGTTAAGTGTAGCATCACCATTCTTGCAACTGATAGTATTAGTACTGGCAACATGATATATGGAAGTAAATGCTCAAGTTGAACTAGAAAAAAAACATAATAATAAAATAAAATAACTTCATTTCCACATTCCTCCCAATAATTTGTATAAGCATTCCTTAAATTTACTGAAATGACAAAACTAGGTGTATGTTTATTCCAACAACTAATTACTCTTTGGCTGAATATATGTTTCTGAAGTTTTCTGCAGCCATCCTTTTCCAATTTAAATTTACTCTCTCTTGTGCTTCATGTGATAAAGAGTAAAGATGACAATGGCATTTGGTTTACTTAATCTTTTTAAAGCTTTACAGTAAACAAGCATATAAAATGGAGGACGTAACAGGCACTGTTATACACAAGAATATGCCCAAAGTATTTCTGTGCAGCAGTCTATACAAGCAATTTACACAATGTTCAAGAGCTCCTGGGAATCATCATAGAACATGTAAATACATGGGTGGTGTTAGGGTAACTAAGAGTAAGAACAGGTGCATGTATACTTCCATGTACATAAATGCTAAAAGTATAGTAAATAAATTTTATGAATATGAAGTGCTGATCAAGATATCAAAGGCAGATACCATTGGGATATCAGAGACATGGTGTCACACAGATATAAGCAGTACAGAATTGGAATTTGAGATGTACAATGTGTACAGAAAGGACAAATAGGGTAGGAAGGGAGGAGGGGTTATGCTGTTAGTCAAGAAACACAATCTAAGGAAGTGCATCCAGTTGACATGGGTGGACAGGGCAATGTTGAGTCAGTTTGGTGTGACATAAACATTGGGAAAGGGGAAATGAGAGTAGGTGTATTATAGGCCTAATGACTCTGATCAGTACAACAAACAATTGTGCAGAGAAATAGAGTGGACCAGGAAATCAGAATGTCTTGTAATGGGGGATTTTAATTTTCCATATATTGACTGGAACTTGTGGGTTGGTCACTCAAACGCTTTCAAGGCTTTTGTGGATTTATTGGAGGATTGTTTTCTACAGCAACATGTTAGAGGGGCAACAAGAGGGAGTAATATTCTTGACCTGATTATCAGCAGTGATTATTCGTGCAATAAGAATCTCCATAAAGGAACCACTAGGTGACAGTGATTACAATGTACTCATGTGGGATTTACTTAAAGATGTAACTATCCTCAAGGGTAAAGGGAAGGGTTTTTGTAAATGTTACTAAAGTGGTCTCACACAGTTTTTAAATTCTATACACTGGGATCAACTGATGATGTTAAAAACAGCAAATTCTAAATGGTAAGCCTTCAAGGAATTAACCTTGGAAGATAACTACCAGGCTTTTCATACTAACTAAGAGATGGTGTTCAAAGATTTAATGGACAGATGAACTAATGAGGCTTGTTGCAGAGAAGAAAAAGAGTGGGACGCATATAAATTATCAGGCGACACAGAAGTCTTGAGCAGATATAAGCTGTGTAATCAAGTCACAAAGGAGGTTGGGCAAGCCAATGCTCATTACAAGAATTCCTTGGCAAAAGATGCAAGAAAAACAACAAAGACTTCTTTACTTATGTAACCTATAGGAGGAAGAGGATCAATTAGATTGGTCCACTTAACGTTGGTGGTTCGACTGTTCTTGAACATGCTAAGATAGCTGACAAACTGAATGAGTATTTTGCACCTACATTCACAAATGAGGAATTCTGTAAAGGAGGGGAGGGCAGAAATTAACTAAACTCTAACAGGGAGCTAAACAATTTTGTGGTGGTCGAGAGTAAAGTTAAACATAAAAAAGGCACCGCAGGTGGATGGAATCTATCCAGTCATATTGAAGAAGGCAGCGAGGGAAGTAAGCAAACTCTTAGCCATAATTCTGAGAGCACCCTTAAATTCAGGCGAGTTCCCCATGGACTGAAGATGTGAAAATGTATCCCAAATTAACAAAGGGGATTCAAAGGGTAACACAAATAATTATACACCTGTTAGTTTAATTTCTGTCCTGGGAAAAATAATGGAGTCACTGGTTAAAGAAGTGATGCAGGATCACCTAGACAAGACTGCAGTAATAGTTCAGACACAGGTTTGTTAAGGGGAAGTCTTGTCTGAATAACTTGATTGGATACTAAGATGTGGTCACAAAGGTACAGGATACAAAAAATAATTTTGATATCATATACTTGGATTTCAGGAAACCTATTGATACTGTTGCACATGGAAGACTGCTGTACAAATTGGAGCAATGTCGGATTAATGGCAAGTTTCTGCAATGGATAAAAGGATGGTTGAATGGGAAACAGCAGAGAGTGGTAATAAATGGACGCTGCTCTACAGGAACTAAAGTTATTAGTGGAGTTCCCCAGGGTTTTTTGCAGGCCCCATTGGTGTTTTGCGAATTTATCAATGATATTGATGAAGGTTTATCACACTTAATGTCCAGGTTTGCAGTTATACAAAGGTTGACAGGGTTGTTAATGACAGTGAAGACAGTATGCTATTGCCACACGATCTAGAAAAAGTTATGCAGATGAGCTGAGAAGTGGCAACTGAAGTTTAACATGACAAATGCAAAGTGCTGCATATGGGTAGCAGTAACCCAAGAGAAACATACCAACTGTGTGAAACTACACTCAGGGAGATAGAGAAGAAAAAGATGTGGGGGTAATTGTGCAGTCAGATATGAAGTTCTCTGAGCAGTGCAGACAGGCTGCCAGGGCAGGTCATGGAGTCTTGTCAATGATATATAGGAATTTTGCCAGCACAGACAAGAGTCAGACCACACCTTCAATACTGCTCTGGGTACTGCTCTGGATGCCTCATTTTAGGAGGGACGTAGAGTTGCTAGAATGATTACAGAGAAGGGCAACAAGATTGATGAGAGGAACAAATGGATGCTCTTACCAAAAGAGGCTTTAGTTCTGGAGACTAGACACCTGCAAGTTGCTCTGATTGAGATGTATAAGGCCTTGAATGGTTTGAGCAGTCTCAATGCTGATGAGATACTTCCACTTGCATTTATGTTTCCCAACTCCACTAATCACTTGGGGCTCTTGGACTTCCTCTCTTTGCAACTTGACTTTCTCCAGTCCATCTTTTCCTAACAGTGAGGTAATTTTCCTTGGTGATTTTAATGTTCGCAACTCCAGCTGGCTTCCGTTTTCTAGTCACCAACCCAGCTGGTCGAGATGCTGAGGCTTTTGCAATTACTAATGACCTTGTACAGATAGTCCATTTACCTATCAGAATATGAGACAATCCTAACTTTACAGCCAACGCGCTTCATATTATTCTCACAAACAACCCTTCTAAGTATACAGTCGAAGTGAGTGGTCCTTTAGGCACCTCAGATTACAACTTGGTGACTGTATCTTCTCAAATGGAGCCTTTATCTCATGGCTATTCCCAACCTCGTGTTGTTTCACATTACAAGAATGCAAAATGGGATGACGTGTGAGATTTCTTTTTATTGGTAGGATTACTGTTTCAAAACTTCTGATGTCAACGTTTGCTAGATCGTGTCAGTGAAATTATTCTTGTAGGAATGGAATCCTTTAATCCACACTCCACTTTAAAATCTCGCCCTTTATCTAAATCTAGGTTACAACAAAGCTTGCAACAATTGAAAAGCAGTTATTAATCAGTCCAAACTAGATTTTGAACAGGCTAAGAGTATAAAACTGGCTTTTTGCTCCAATGGTGGCCAAGCATTCTGGTTTTTGCCAAAGCTTTTGGTTCCAACTTTTGCCCATCTCTGCTCCCATCTCTGTCCAAACAAGATGGTTCTGTTGTCAATTCAGCCAAGGATAAAGCTGAAATGCTAGCATCCCATTTTTCTTCAATTCGTGTATTAATGATCTTGGTAAAACACCTCCCACCATTCCCAACATGTCTCCTGTGGTCTTCCATCAAAAGAATGCCAGAAGGATTTTGACAAATCTTGATGCTAAGAAAGCTCCAGGTCCTGATGGTATTTCTCCACTTGTTCTCAAAACCTGTGCTCCTGAACTTACTCCTGTTCTTCGCCACCTGTTTTTAACTTTCTTATTCCAAAGGTGTTTTTCCTTCTGCTTGGAAATTTGCTCATATCCAGCCAGTTCTTAAAAAGGGTGACAAATCACTCCCATCCAATTATTGTCCCATTGCAATTACTTCTACTCTTTCTAAAGTAATGGAAAAATCAATTAACCGTCAACTCTTAAATTACCTAGAAACTTTCCATCTGATCAACGATCGCCAGTATGGATTCCGTCAGTGGCGATCCACTGGTGATATTCTAGCTTATGTTACCCATTTATGGACAAATTCAGTGGAAAAGTTTGGTGAAACACAAGCAGTTGCTATTGACATCTCAAAGGCTTTCAATCATGTTTGGCCTAAAGGTCTTCTTAAAAAGCTTCCATCTTATGGATTGCCAACTGTTTTTAGTAATTGGTTATCCAGTTTTCTCTCTAATCGCTCACTGAGGGTAATAGTAGATGGCTCTCAACTTCTAACTTCTCCACTAATGCTGGTGGCCCACCAGGTTCAGTTCTATCCCCCACTCTTTTCCTCTTGTATATTAATGAACTTCTTGAATTGACATGAAATTCTATCCATAGATTTGATGATGATAGCACATTGCATTCCACTTTCCATTTTAAGAGATCTTGCCCTGCACAATCAACTTCAACTTCTTGAATCATCGTCAGCCATTTCAAATCCACTGCAGGATGAAGGCCTCTCCAGCAACTTTCCAGTTCCTTCTGTTTTGTGCAATGGCAATGACAATGGTTCATTATTTTACGTTTCAGACAAATTCGGATATTGCTCTTCAGCATGTGACTGTATTTCCTGAATGCTATCCATCCAAAATTTATTCTTCTCTTGATTTCCAGCCACTTATCATTATTACTGCCAATGACTTGTCCCAGATAAGTATATGATTCCACCTTTTCAATTACTGCTCCTTCAATCATTATATCCCTTTCTGTGGCATATACTTATTCATCATTACTTTTGTTTTAGCCATATTCATCTTTAGTCTAAAATCCTTACTAACTCTGCATAACTGATTAAGAGTTTCCTCTAATTGTTTGGGATCATGGCTTATGACCACAATGTCATCTACAAATCGTAAATGGTTTAGGTACTCTCCATTCACATTGACTCCTTTCTGCAACCAATCTAATCTTCTGAAAGCTTCCTCAAGGGCAGCAGTAACTAACTTCAAAGATATTATGTCTTCTTGTTGAACTCCTTTCTCAGTTTTAAATTTACTACTGTCTTGTCTAGTCTAATAAAGGAGGTAGCATTCGCATATATTTTCTTCAAAATCATAATATATGGGGTATATATGCCTTGTCTTTCCAGTGCCCAAAACATTGCCTTATGCTGTATGGAGTGAAATGCCTTTTCATAATCCTCAAATGCCAGGCATAATGGTGTTTTATATTCATTTGCATTCTCCATTAGCTGTGACATTACAAGAAGGTGATCCCTAGTTGAGAATCGTGTCCTAAAGCCAGCTTGCTCTTTCGGTTGATTCTCATCAAGTATTCTTTCTAATCTGTTAGTAATGACCCTTGTGAACAACTTGTAGATGTGGGATAACAAGGTAATTGGTCTTTAATTTCTAATTTCTGATTTATCTCCTTTTTTATGCAGCAAAACTATCATTGCATTATTCCACTCTTTAGGCGTCACACCTTTTCTAATGCATTTTGTGAAGAGTCTTGCCAGTTTTTGTGTCATGTCTCTTCCTCCCAATTTTAACAACTCTACAGTAACTTCATCTTCCCATAGGGCTTTCTGATTCTTCATTTTCTTCAACGCATGTTCTACCTCATCAGGAAGGATATCAGGTATGTTGTATGCGTTACTAATTTGCGATCCATCTTCCCCACTGCTGGCATCATTCCCTCGCTCCTTGTATATCTCTTTATTGTAGTCTTCTGCTATTTGAATTATGCCTTCTCTATTTATAAGCACACCATCGCTATTCTTCAGTTTTAGTATCATTTGTCTTTCTGTATTACTGCTCATGACTGCTGATGTAAATCCTTTGTTTTCCCTTAATGTTTTTACTACTTTTCTTGTGTTAAATTTTCTTATGACCTCTTTGTGTCTCTTTCTAATGGCTTTGCATAACTCAGTATACTCAATTTTGTCCTTATCAGTGTTTTTCTTGATCTTCATTTGTCGTCTTCGGTTCATAATGAAAAGAATTTCTTGACCAATTTTTTCTTCTTTGGATTTCTTTTTACCTATACGTTTCTTGGGGTTTATCACTTTCAGAAAGTTGTAATATTTCTCGTCGATATCTTGATTCTGAGCCATCTGCAGAAGCTCAAACTTGTTCTTAAGTTCCAGTACATACTGCTTTTTCTCCTCTTTTGTTATCTCAAAGACCTTTGTATTATTTACTTGAGTCAGTTTTTTCCTTTCCTTTCCTACATCTATATCAAGTGTACATCTTACCATTCTGTGATCACTTCCAACATATAACTTATTCAGGATGGTAACATCATTCACAATATATCTTCTGTTAGTGAGGATGAAGTCTATTTCATTAGTTGTTAATCCATTTGGGCTCTTCCGTGTCCACTTTCTCTTCACCCTTTTCTTGAAAAAAAAGTGTTCATTACTGACATTGCTCGAGATTCTGCATGAAATTCCACAACTCTTTCATGAAAAGAATTCCACAACTCTTTCACCTCTTTCATTTCTTTCACCAATTCCAAAATTTCCTACAGTTCTCCTTTCTGCGCTGTTTTGTCTCTTTCCAACATTAGCATTGAAGTCCTTAGCGTAGTGTAGTGAGTTTTCTGTTCATCTAGAAGACTCAATTTCTGTGTACATTTCTTCAACCTCTTCATTATCAAGGCTCAATGTTGGTGCATAAATCATTATAACGTTTAGCTTATACCACTTAGAAATTCTGAGTAGTAGTCTTGACACCCTTGGTGATGTACTTTTGAATTCCGAAATGTTATTTTTTATATCTTTATGGACTTCTTGAATATCTGCTGCCAATTCCTTAAATGCCGTTCTCCAGTGAGGCAAAGACAACTTAGTTGATTTCAACCCTTCTAAAACTCAGTCTTGTCTTATATCTCGCAAAAAGGATTCTTCTGATCCTGTGCTTATCTTTGGTGACACTCCGAATTCTAGGCAAAATGATATTTCTCTTTTGGGGATTACCCTGACTTCTAATCTCTCTCTTGGCACAATAACATTACAAATATTGCTTCCTCTGCATCTAAAAAACTTGGTTTTCTCTTTCACTCTCGCCATTACTTTTCTTCCAAACAGCTGTTCACTCTATAAAAATTGCAAATCTGCCCTACCATGGAATAGTGTTCCCACATCTGGGGCAGTGTCCCCAAAACCTCTCTCAGGCTTCTATATTCCATTTAGAAGAGAGCAGTTAGGTTAATTAATGACTCTTCTCTAACAGTCTCTCCACTTGCTCTCATAGACATACTGTTTCTGCTACGCCTTTTCTACAGATACTTCCATGCGCATTGTTCTGAATTGGCTTCTATAATTCCCGCTCTCTCTTTCAAAACAGTCCGAACATGTGCCGCCACCAGCCAACATCCATTTACCATCCAACTTCAAACTCACAGAACCAACTTTTCATCTTCCTTGTTAATTCATCCAATTGCCGTTTTCTGGAACAACCTTCCTTCATACATATTTCCTGAAAATTACAGTCGACAGAAGTTCAAGTCTAATGTGAACAAATATCTTTTTTCGTCTTCTCAACCTCCAACCTAAGCATGGTACTAAGTACTTTAGGCTCTAATACCTCTAGTGTTTGGGGTTTTCATAAAAAAAAAAAAAATCTGGAGGACCCTAATGTTACCATTGATATCATCTTGTGAAGAAGACAATTTATTCATAATTTGTTCTAGTTTTCACTTGCTCTTGGGCCCTGGAGGTACTCAGGACACTTGGGATTCCTGTATGAATGATCAGAACTTCGTTTTCTGACTTGATAATTCGGGCATACAACTGGAGAGTTTTTGTTTGGGCAGTCATTAAACTGATGTCCCCGAGCACCACAGTGCCTGCAAGTACTTTCCATCTGGTGGCAATTCTATGATGAATACCCATATTCCAGAAAACAGAAACAACATGAGGCAACTGTAAAATCTTTTATACCATGAAAGGAATACAATTTAAATACACTTTATTATTTAACTCTAAAAATATCTTCCTAATAGCACCAGGAACCTCAATCACCCAGTGCAAACAATTTTTATTTTTGTATTTAATTTTAAAGTGAATTTAAACTTGTTCTTTCTGGTCCTTCTCATTATAGCCAGAGTAAGAAACATTTTTATTTAGCAAGTCTTCAATAAATTCCTGATCTGATGTGTCTTTCCCTACGTCATACACAATCATCGTTGGACAGAGTTTTTTGAGCAAATCAACATTAAAATAAAGTTCTATAAATTTTATATACTTCTTATGAGACTCCAGATCTTTGTTACTGGCAGTCTCAATCAAGATACCACAATCTCTAACTTTCTGCACTGCTTTTATCTTAATTTGCTTCAACTCAGCCTTGAATTGCTCAGTGATCACTTTTTTGACTTCCTAACTTGTTTTACATTCTGAACCTTGACCTGCCTTAACTATAATAACATGCCTTTGCAGAATACCTTTTGGCAGTGCTTTTTTTTGGGACGGTACACAACGGTACGGTGTACGGGCACCTTTATGAACAGCGACCTGTGACATTTGGATGCAGTGCACTTCGAAATTTGTAATATTCCGTAAATTTTTTTTCATATGTTTACCTATTATTCAAATAAGCTTAAAATTATTTAACTAAATTTACATTTTTTACTGTCCATTGTTAAGATATTTCTATATAAAATGGTATAACCATTTTTATAATTCTAAATTTCTCAGTTGGACCTCTGTTTAACGAAGTCCTTTTATAGTGAATAATTTTGACTTCCCCTTGGAAGTTCCATTTAAAATACTTTCCGTTGAGCAAAGAAAATTTTCATATAGCGAATGGATTGGGACAGAATTTCAATTTCAACCCTAATTCACGGCTTTTTTTTTCAACATTGACCTGTACTTGTTGAGTAATTCCGCCGGTCTCCTACTCTTAATATCATTAGTGCCAACATGTACAACTATATCACCTTTTGTGCCCTTAAAAGATGATATCCGCTCTACAACGTCATCAATCTTTGCCCCTGGCAGACATACCCTGGTCCTGTTCCACCTATCCTTTTTACAAAGGATGTTCCCCGTTTCCCTGACAATAGAGTCACCAACAACTACTAGTTCCTTCGGGACCAGCGCAATCTGCCTTGGGGGTTGTCGCTGTGTTGCGTGATGACCAAGTGCAAGTTCTGGCGTTGATGTGGGCAACTGAGAGCCCGATGAGCCCCTCAATTTAGATCTTTCGAGGGCATCCACCCTGTCCTTCAAATTCTCATATAGGCCCATAACAACGCTGAGTTGTCACCTGATTTCCTTACACTCCTTACATCGCGCACACACAAAGACATCCCCCATGGCAATATCATGTTCCGTTTGAGATAGTTCGGCAAACATTTCACAAGTTGCACATTTTTTTAGGCTGTGATGCGTTGGAGAATCGCCCCCCTCAGTTCTCCCCCCGAGTCACAGCACTCCTGCCACTTTGTGCCCGTTGCTTTGCTGCTCTAGTTTGGGGCATGATATTTTAAATTAATAAGATCAATAAATTAAATTAATTAAATGTCAATACTATGCTATCTAATAGAAACAGTGAAGCGTATTTCTGTTTCTATGATTATATGTTAGAGCTACCTAGCTACCTCAATTAAAAATTTGAATTCCCTATCACTATAAACAAAAAACAATGCCTGCAAGATTCGAACGGACTAACGGTTTTATAAAGTATTACGTATATCTACAAAAACTGTTTATATAAATTAAAATAAAAATAACCAGCGTAATTAGAACTATAAGACTACGTATTAAGTACAATATAAAATAACAATTATGTAAATAAAAAGCAAACACTTATCGTTTTTTTCAGAGCCTGTAAATCGCAGCTGTATTTTCTAAAGAGAGTCAGGGCGCTGACTCTCTTTAGAGAGTTGCAAGACTAAAATGCCTTTAAACTGAAATTGAAGATTTGGAGAGGCAAAAGTCTGCTCTTGCAATTCAACACAATAATGGACGGCAATAGATGAGTTTAAAATGCAGACTAAATTGTGCTCGATGCGTGGAGTAGCTTACCGCACACGTATATAAATTTGAAAATATTTGCGTTTGGACTTCTCTCAGTTTTTGGTTCGACATATTTTTGCGAGCAAATATTTTTGAACACGAACTATGTTAAAAATAAATCAAGAAACCGACGTCTGAACAATGCAAGCATGTTTAAAGCTCAGCATGTTAAATTATGACATACTCGCATGATGTTGAGAGACTTGCTCAAGACGTTCATCAGCAAAAGTCACATTAATTTGTACCTAATTGGATGTTTTTTACATTTTTTCAGTATTAATAAATAATATTTCAAAATATATATATATATATTTTTTAATAAACACCTTCCCGCTCTATTCCATTTCTTAAAAAACTCTCGCCTGCCACCCTCCTCCCAGCTTGATCTGAGGTGCGGCTCTTCGGATTCTTTCTTTCTCTCTCTCTTTTTTTTTTTTTTTTTTTTTTTTCAATTAGATCAAAAATGGCTCTTCACTCAAAAAAAGGTTGCTGACCCCTGGCACAGGGTGTCTTAATAAGAATTTAATAAAAATTTGGAATATTCTACAAAAACTTTATTATGAAATTATTTTTACTTATGCTATTATTTTTTACTTATTTTTTTATATACTTGAATAATAAATTTATGCTTAATAAACTGCGTTAATATACTTAATTTGTTGTTCTTATTCTAAAAACATTACTACTAAAGTAATAATATCAGAAAAAAAAAAAATTTTTTTAGAGTACTTTTCATATCCTTTTAATTTTCAATTTTTCCTGATAGCAAAGAATGAGTACCGGCACCTATGTTTTTTACAAAAAAAGGCTCTGCCCTTTGGAGCTGTCGCAACTGAAGTTTGTTTGCCTGTACCTTTCGTAGTCACACTGACATAGGTGGCAACAGTAGGAGCACAAGGCACAATTTTTCTGGCTTACATATGAGCTTATCGTTTTCCGTGCTTAATTCAAGAACCAAATTTTCTATTGAGTTAAATATCTTTGTAACCTTGATAATCATATCAGGACTGACTGTTATGTCACCCCTTCAAAAGTATCTAATAGACTATGTCTAAAAGTAAAAACATAATCTATGGTTGAAGAATCAACCATACCTGCAGAACCCTCTTGGTCTGCAAAATTTGAATTATCCAGCTGTTCCTGAGTTGGTTCCAATCTCGGAAACTGTTTTCTGAAAATATCATCTAACTAGATGAAAGGCTGTTGGAGATCATGCAGCCCTGCTCCAGAACTTCTGGGCCCACAGTAGGTCATCCAGCATTGAAGTAGACGAATCCAAAGAATTTAAATCTGACATTGTAGTGTGCACAATATACAGCTTAAACAAGCTGTATATAGACAAGCTATCACCAAAATAATGAGTAGCAGGAATTCCTCAAGAACAGATCTGTATAGTTATTACCAATGTACAGTCAACTATACAACAGGGTGGCTCTAAAGACCCCTTAGTTAAGTTGTTTAGCAAGTAAATTGAATATAAAGAATTACTACAAGGTATCCATTAAGTTTCACCAACATAAAATTGCATGTTGCTATACTTCCCATAGGAAAAATTGGATAAAACCTGGATGAAAATCCACACAAAACAGAAAAAATCTGAAGTTTGCAATTTTCTATCTTACCAACTATCGAACAAAGGGCACTCGAAAAACTCCAAAATAAGTAATTGTGCGCTTTATCCAAAAATATTAGTAGCACCTCGGGAAGTCCTACTCGGGGTTCACCAAAGAGGCTCAAAGTTTTGCCCAAAAAGGTAAATTTGAAAAATTGCTAAAATCAATAATTATTGATATTTTTACATAGGAATGGGTACAAGGGGCCATAAATATATACAAAATATATATTTATATCCATAATAAATATTCTGTAATGCAAAGCCAATATTATTATTATTATTAGCCTTATGGTGCAAGGAAGCATCGGTGGTTCTGTGGTAGAATGCTCGCCTGCCACGTGGGCGACCCGGGTTCGATTCCCAGCCGATGCAAATGTTTTTTTCAGGGTTCAGTGTTGGGTCCATTATTGTTTTCTGTATTTATAAATAATATTGATGATGGTATATCAAGCTTAATGTCCAAGTTTGCAGACAATACAAAGGTTGGCAGGGTTGTTAAGGACACTACTGATGCTATGCTGCTGCAACAGGATCTGAAAAGGTTGAGCAGATGGGCTGAGATGTGGCAAATGAAGTTTAACATTGACAAATGTAAAGTACTACATATGGGAAACAGCAATCCCAGGGCAACGTATCAACTCTGTGATACCACACTGACAGTGGTAGAGAATGAAAAGGACATGGGGATAATTGTGCAGGCAGATATGAAGTTGTCTGAGCAGTGCATACGAGCTGCAAGAGTAGCTCATGGTGTCTTGTCAATGATATACAGGAATTTTTCTAGCAGGGATAAGGAGGTGATTATTGTATAAGGCAATGGTCAGGCCACACCTTGAGTATTGTATACAGGTCTGGAGGCCTCATTTCAAGAAGGATGTAGAGCTGCTGGATTGAGTACAGAGAAGGGCAACAAGATTAGTAAATGGAACAAAGGGTTGCTCTTACGAAGAAAGGCTTAAGTTCTGCAAATTACAGTGTCTGGTGACTAGGCACCCGCGAGGTGATCTGATAGAGGTGTATAAAGCCTTGAATGGTTTGAGCATGCTCAATGCCGATGGAATTCTTCCTCTTGCTCAGAATAATCGCCTGAGAGGGCATAAATTCAGAATGGGGAAAGACAGATGTAGGATAGATGTGCAGAAATTTGCCTTTAGCCAGTGGGTAGTTGTTTGGTGAAACAGACTTTCATCCCTTGTTGTGGAAGTTGATAGCCTAAATAAATTTAATGCTTAGCTGGACAGGTATTTCGAACGAACGGAGGGGTGAGGTGGAAGTGGTTATTTTTTATTTATTTATTTTACTTTTTTTTTTTTTTTTTTTTTTGGCTGATGCTGCATAAGCTTGCTTTCTTGCATCATATGCCTCTACTAATGCTAATGGAGCCTGAGGTTTATGCTGCAAGGCAAGAAAAAAAATTCTGAATTACCCCGAGAGAGAGAGAGAGAGAGAGAGAGAGAGAGAGAGAGAGAGAGAGAGAGAGAGAGAGAGGGGAATCACCAAGAAAGAGAATCATGATATCCATCTCAGGACCCTGGATGTGCCGAGCCTAATATTTTCTCTATTGTTATTTATTTCACCTCAATATTAGTTCAACACAATTGGTGGCCTCCGCACAAAATGGCAGCCTCCTAAATGTAAGACCCGCCAGAATTAACACACAGAGACGGCATGCCAAAATATGTATCCATATTTGCAAAAGGAGAACTCAAAATATGTTAGGACAATATACAAGTTTGGCCAATAGTATTTTGCAGTGATGCCATGACAATATGGCAGCCTCCTGTAAGTAAAATTGTGCCAAAATTACATGCATTTATCCCATTACAGTTGAAACTGATGAAGGCCAGATGGCTCACTTAATCATAAGATCATTGCATTCTGCATTAAGCTATTGAATCAGTAAGGGTATCCAATGCACATGTTTTACAAGTTTTGCAGCTCTGGCAGACGCCAGGTTTTTAGCTATATTTAGCCACTTTATTGACTTAATTGTTATATTAAATTATTTTCTATAGGTAGCTTACAGACCTAGTCAAGATCCTTGGTTTATTCTGAATTTAGATAGCGAGATTTTGGAAGTTAATTAATACTTAAGTGTCCGTAACCTGACGCCATTGTTATGCGATACGTTATATCCTGTACTAGATATCGTTAGCTTAGTATAGTATTAATCAGTAAAATTATAATATTATCAATTAATATATATATAATATTATCAATTAATCAGTAAAATTTATTAATCTTGTAAAACTTCATTGTCAATTAAATTGTACTTTTTTAACTAAATACACACAACGATTTAGATTTCACAAACGTAACATTATTAATACATAACTTGATACAGAAGTTATACAGGGTGTCTCAAAAATATTGGTACAAACGTTTAGAGGAGGTAGGTTACATCTGAAGGAATGTGAATCACATAGGAACCCATAACCGGAAATGCCATAACCGGAAGTGTGGCATTGGAGGCAAATTGCTGCTATGGATAAAGGGATGGTTGAATGGGAAAACACAAAGAGTGGTAATAAATGGACACTGCTCTTCATGGACTAATGTTATTAGTGGAGTCCCTCAGGATTCAGTGTTGGGTCTATTGTTGTTTTCTTTTATAAATGATATTTATAGTATATCAGGCTTAATGTCCAAGTTTGGCAGACAATATGAAAGTTGGCAGAGTTGTTAAGGACACTAATGACTGCAACAGGATCTTGAAAAGTTGAGCAGATTGGCTGAGAGGTGGCAATTGAAGTTTAACTTTGACAAATGGAAAGTACTACATATGGGAAGTAGTAACCCCAGAGTAACGTATCAATTCTGTGGTACTACACTGACATTAGTGGAGAGTGAAAAGGACCTGGGGGTAATTGTGCAGGCAGATATGAAGTTTTCTGAGCAGTGCAGACGGTCTGCAAGAGTAGCTCATGGTGTCTTGTCAATGATATACAGGATTTTTTCTAACAGGGATAGGGAAGTGATTATCCCCTTTGCAATGGTCAGGTGGTCCACACCTTGAGTACTGTATACAGGTCTCGAGGCCTCATTTTAAGAAGGATGTAGAGCTGGTGGAACGAGTACAGAGAAGGGCAATAAGATTAGTGAATGGAACGAAGGGTTGCTCTTACAAAAAAGAATAAGTTTTGCAGATTACAGTGTCTGGAGACAAGGCACCTGCGAGTTGATCTGATTGAGGTGTATAAAGCCTTGAATGGTTTGAGCATGCTCAATGACGATGGGGCTCTTGCTCCTGCTCAGAATAATCACCTGAGAGGGCATAAATTCAAATTGAGGAAAGAGACAGTTTTAGGATCGATCTGGGGCAATTTGCCTTTAGCTAGTGGATAGTTGATTGGTTGAACAGACTTCCATCTTTTGTTGTGGAAGTTAATAGCCTTAAATAGATTTAAGGCTGAGCTGGACAGGTATTTCAACAAACGGAAGGGTGAAACGGGAGCATTTTTTTTTTCTTGGCTGATGCTGCAATAGCTTGCTTTCTTGTATCGTTTGCCTCTATTAATGCTAATGTTACAGAAAAAATTCCCAAGCGAGCATAACAAGGTCGTTAGTAAATCCAAAATGTGTACCCCGACGATGTGCAGCCATTCATGTGTCTAAAAATATAATTATTTTATATCTAGCCCACAGAATTTTGGGTAGACAGCCAACACAATCAATAATATAGAGCTGACAGTTTCAAGCAAAACATAATGGCAGCCATTATGTATAAGTATATACTAAACAACCAAAGCAATAATGGAAAATTGTATCACTTCAAGAATGGAGAATACAACACTATCAGCTGTAAAAATAGCATCTTCTAACTCACTAGAACTTCATGTTCTTTTTGTACACTTTTTTCAGATGGTCGGGGTTTAGCCAGAAACACAATTTTTAAAAAGGATTAGCCAAGAGCTAACTTGAAAGCTAAGAAACCATGATAAGGAGCCGTTCAAAGCCCAGGTCAGCTGTTCTACCGTTTTCCATCTATCAGCTCACACAAGGTAGAACAGCCTAAGTTCACTATGACCACGATATGGTGCTTTGACACATGATATTGTCACTCTTGGTAAATCAATGGGTCTGGAGGTTGACGAGAGGACCTAGACTGACCTAGATTGATAGAGGTTGACGAGACACCTATGATGCTCATACGTGTGAGTTAACAACAGAGGAGCTACAACAGTTGGAAAAAGTTATGGAGTGACACTGGAGAGGAAAAGGAAGAAGACACCCAAAAGTGTCAGCCGAAGACTGTTATTTTAAGGCTCAGAAGTTTAAGGCTCAGCTGGACAGGTATTTTGAACGAACAGAGGGGTGAAGTGGAAGTGGGGTTTTTTTTTTTTTTTTTTTGGCTGATGCTGCATAAGCTTGCTTTCTTGCATCAAATACCTCTACTAATGCTAATGCTAATTTCTTGTTGGGAGAAATCACAGTCTTAAGAGAAGTGGTAAAAAGCACTCCAACATTGAAAACACTGATGTGCAAAATGGAAGACGAAGTCATTCCTTACTTCAGGCAAAAATAGCCCACTTTGGACAGTTTCTTTGCCAATAGCATCAAAAGACTGAAAAGACACCTGATGCGTGATATAGTCCCACCATCACCACTATGCCACCATTGATTTCATCAGCTCTACACTTCAAATCTAAGGTAAATGCTAATTCATTTTATTTATTTATTTTTTTTATTTTAAGATGTTTTATGGCTATTTTTTTAAAAAGTCTAAATAAAACACTCATTTTTAATGTAAAAATGAAGTATAACATATAAGAAATATTTATTTTATGTGTTGTTGTTTGGAATGAATTACAGGAAATCAATGTATTATTGGTTTCAACTCAAAATATTTTCAACATACAATGGGTTTTGTAGAATGAATTATCATTGGATGTTGGGGGTCCCACTGTACAACGGCTGTTCAATAAAGAATGGTCATAATTTTTCATGAATCAATTTTACTGCTTGCTATTTCTAGCCGAGCTGCAGAATTTAAACCAAACTACACTACATCACATAGCAATTGAGCAGTTGACTCGTTGTTATTATTTTTTTGGTTTTTAGGAGCATTAGCAACTAAGGCCATATTGCTCCGGCAATATACAGTGGTCATTCCCTGATCTTTCCGCATCCTCCATATTTGGTGGCTCACGGGCTTGAATCTAATCAAGAAGCGTGTGCTACACACTGCTGCTCCTGCCCACAGAGGCACCAGTTGACTCGTGCACACAGTGTGACCTTGGCAGTTGGTCAAGTTTATACCTGTTCATTTTTGCCGTCATAACATGTGACACATGTGAGTAACAGAAATTTTTTCTTTCTGTCTCAAGAAAACATCAGCTGAAACATACGAAATGTTAAAAGAGGCTTATCTCAAGGCTCCTTTCCCATCTTTTGAGAAATATATATATATTCCTCAAAAGTATTCAAACAACTGGAAAACCACCCAACTCTCCGTGGTCATATAGGCCAATTGACTTGCTTTCCATCTTATGAAAGTTCTTCGAAAAAATTCTGTCCTTCAGAATCAATTCATTATTTCAAAACTCTGGTTCAGTAGCATCTAATCATCTTGGCTTTACTCCTGAACTTAGCACTGAAGACAGCCTTGTCAAATTTATTTTCCGCAACCACCTCACTATCCATAAATACAACTTGAATGTTTTTGTTGACTCCCTTTGGTGAGAGAGCACCCTCGATTGACTCAGACTCCTAAGACATCTTCAGAAACTTTTTACACCATTAGAGACTACTTCTGCAACAGACATTCCACTGTGGTCTCGAATTACAATTCTGTTACTCGACAAATTCATCATGGCTGCTCCAGGGATCAGTCTTAGGACTTCTACTATGGAAAGCGATTATCAATCAGTTCCTCATCAAAAACCACCATAGTCACCTCTACGAATGCAAAAACTCTTCCCTTTACCCCTGATGGTAGTTAACTTTGTTGAGTAAATCCCATTTGAGCACACTGTGATAACTACCACCTAGTGGTTCCTTTATCTGCAGATTCTTAATGCACGAAGAATCACTACTGATAATCAGAGTATTACTCCCTCTAGTTGCCTCCCAAACATGCTGATGTAGAAAACAATCATCAAATAAATCCACAAAAGCCTTGCTAGTGTGTGAGTGACCAACCCACAAATTCCAGTCAATATTTGGGAAATTAAAATCCCCCATTAAAAGACTCTCTCTGATTTACTGGCCCAATCTATTTCCCTGTACAGTTTTTTACTATACTCATCAGTCATTAGGCCTATAACACGCTCCTACTCTCAATTTTGATCTCCCAGTGCTTATATCACACCAAACTGACTCCAACTGCACTGTCCAGCGATGTCGACTGGCTGCACTTCCTTGGATTTTGGATGTTTCTTAACTAATAGCATAACCCCTCTTCTATTAGGAATCTATTAGTCCATGTATCCCACCAAGCTAGGAGTTTTCCGACTCACCTAACACTACCTCGATAGCAACAACAGATATTCTTGCACCCTTTCTATTTAACTGTATCCCATTCCTGTAGAAGGAGTCTCCTGTTAACAAGCACAGACAATGTTGAGAAAAATTCTATCCCATGAGCCTTGCACAATCTCTCCAGGACCAAATTAATTGGCAAGGCTCTCATCATATACTCCCTATCGTGTCTGGGCAGAATTGCAGACACTTTCAAATTCAACCTTTACTCGTGGCTTTTTTTCAACATTGACCTGTACTTGTTAAGTAATTTTGCCATTCTCCTACTCCTTATATCATTGGTGCCAATGTGTACAATATCACTTTTTGTGCCCTTAAAAGATGATATCTGCGCTACGTCATCAACCTTTGCCCGGGCAGACATACCCTGGTCCTGTTCCACCTTATATTTCAGCATAAACACAGCCCAAAGTTTATGTGAAGGAGCATAGCAGAAAGGAAATAAAAATTGATTATATTAGTCAATTAAAAGGCTATTAAAAACTAGATGAAGGTATCTCATATCTTCCAACAACCATTAAATAAAGACAACACTTTCACAAAAGTTAAAAATGGCAATGGTTGGTTTAGCATTTAGTTAAAAATCATACAGCAGGGAGAAAAAACCATAAATAAAGTAAACAAAAACTACAGAGCTAAGTTAAAGCAGAAAAGAAAGAAATTTTAGAAATATTGAATAAACAATTTGATATAGGCAAAAAAAAAAAAAAAAAAAATTATTCTCCAGACATCACTAAAGAAGAGAAAAAGATTAAAATGGAAATAATTATGTATGCCATATATGTCTACTGTTGAGGTAAGAAAAGTACCTCAAAAGTAATTCAAAACATGGAGAAGCAGTAAATAAAAACAGATCTTAAACTCTGAAAGCTGAATGGAAAATAGAAGCACATCACATTATCTAAAAATCATTACAGGAGGAAAGGACTGGAACAGAGTATTAACATTACCAATACATAAAAAGTCAGTAAATGTTTGTTTGTTTGTTATTTGGTTTTTAGGCGCATTAGCAACTAAGGCCATATTGCTCCGGGGATGTGCAGTGGTCATTTCCTGACCTTTCCGCATCCTGCGTATTTGGTGGTCATGGGCTCGAACCCCAGTCTCATCAAGAAGCATGTGCTACACACTGCTGCTCCTGCTCACCTGGTGTCAGTAAATGTATAGAGTGTGTTACATTTCAGGCACATTAGCAAATAGTAATAATTCATAATTTATACAGGGTGGCCAACCTGTCCCGATATGGCTGGGCATTTCTCAATTTAGAACTTCAAGTCCCACTTCCCAATAATACCATCATTTGTCCCGATAAGAGAGTAAAAAACTGTTAATTTATTGATTTTACGCATTTTTAATTATGGATGTGGTAAAAATTAATTCTAATAACAAGAGAAAATTGAGAAATCTTTTTTCTCTTGGTTGTTTTAAATTACATGTATAATGCACTTTAAAATATTAATTATATATGGAATACAATATTTTAGTAATAATTCTCAAGTGAATTTTACTTTTTTTGAATTGTTAAAGTGAAGTAATTTTGAAATTAAGTGATTCAAATTAGATGTTTCAAATTAACATCAAAAAGCTATTACATATCTACAAAAGTGGTTTGATTTTAATGACAATAAATTAAAAAAAACTACAACATTTAACATTATGTAATCGAACAACATTTAATGCAATTCGATTATTAGTAGAAACAGTCAACATCAAAAATGTTAACTTAGATTTCCTTTTGGAAGAAATTTTAAGTCTAAAGGCATTTTGTTCATCACTGAGTAATGAAGAAAAGAAAATGCGTGTTGATAAAAAATGGGTGCAATATTTCTAAAAATTTCCGCAGGCAAATAATTTGACACAAATTGTAAGCGCCATATTAAGCATTCTACATTCAAATGCTTCACCAGAAAGAGCTTTCGGTTTAATGAAAACTGCTTGGCGGAAAGAGAGAAATCGTCTTTTATTAGAAAATTTAGCTAAACTTATGGGGAAAGAAAACAATGTGTCCTGTTCAGAATTTAAAAACTTTTTAAAATCTTCAGAAGGAGAAGAAATTTTAAAACTAGTGAAATCTAAAGAAAAATATATAAAGTAAATGTAGTCTTCCTCACTATTTTTAAAATAACTGTTATAAATAATATTATAGTTTATATAGGACAAATTAACAACAATTATATAACAAATAAATACTATGATTGATTGATATATAAAAAAATGTATTTTAAACGTAATTTTATATTTTTCTTTTACTTTTTGAAGGAAAAATTGCTATAATACACATTTCGTTTCAAGTTGTCCCACTTACTAATTTTCAAAATATGGTCACCCTGAATATATAACACAAGAAATCAAATAAAACGGCAATGACTTTTATCCACAAACTGAGAAAATTTTGTTTCTACACAAATCGCCATATTGTCCATTCACTGCTCAAATCAGCACATGCACGCACGGACACCACCACCACCACCAACAACAACAAAGATGTATATAGAAATATGCGCTTTCACATTTTAGAAAAATTTGGCACAAAGGATTTAAGGAGAACAAAGGGTTGTATAAAAATGGAAAATCTGCATTGATAACTGAGGGATGCCTTGGAAATGGTTTCTAGTTAAACCAAGAGTCAGGGAAATTCTTTTTATAATTTTCATAGACCATTTGATAAAAAAATGTAAGTTACTGACAAAGTTTCATGGCCATCTTGACTTGTCTGATCAATTTCTGCCCTTTCAAATGCACTCCAAAGCCCAGCCATTGAATACTGAGCTTAATATGTTTGCTTGTGACAGGGAATATAGACAAAACAGCACTAAGTTATTCATCTCACTTCCTAATCCTCTTCCTCCTTCACTATGAAGATCACCTGCTAACAAGTGCACTAACTGTCTTGTGTCATTATGTATAATACAAATTTTGTATTTTCATTGATATCAACAAGTGGCTTGACCATGCTCTCACTATACGGACTGAGCTGATTCATTACAGACCATACCTTCTAGATGGCAATATCAAAATGTTTGCACTTACCTTTATTGTATTTGTATATTGTGTTATATTTTGCTCTCACTGCACATCATTTCACACTTTTTGTATATATTTTTACTTTCTGTCAACAATTACAGCTACTTTTATTTTCCATTTAATGTGCAAATACTTGAGTTCTCCTATATTAGTCAATTCATGTTCCTATAATACTTTTATTCCATAATTTATGTTAATTAACGTATTATAATATATTTCCACTTGGCTTGCACTGTTAACTGCTGGCCTTTTAGCCATGGAGGGCAATATTGCAATGTTTTGAACCTATTATTTTTTTATTTATCTACCATTATTACTGCAATAATAATGATTTCTAAAGAAATTCAATACTTTTTCAAACATCTTAAGCATCTTTGTATATATTTATATGGAAAATTTTGGATTAGTTAGTCAATAGTACATTTTATTTTTAACTAAGAAAAGGTGTGATGAACTAATAATACTAGGAAATCCTAAAGAATAGATATTATAAGCATGTGTGTGTGTGTGTGTGTGTGTGTGTGTGTGTGTGTATGCACCCAAGCATGCGAGCACATAGTATATGTACAATATTTTCAATGAGTTCTCTAGAGATAAAGTGCATTTTGTATATATTTAACAGAGTCTCTCCACCCATGGTACTGTTTCTGCTGCATGCCTTTTCTACAGATACTTCCATGGGTACTGTTCGTCTGAATTGGCTTCTATAATTCCTGCTCTCTCTTTCAAAACAGTCCGAACATGTGCCGACACCAGCCAACATTTATTTACTGTCCAACTTCAAACTCACAGAACCAACTTTTTAATCTTCGTCGTTGATTCATTCAACTGCCGTTTTTTGGAACAACCTTCCTTCATATGTATTTCCTGAAAATTACAGTTCTACAGAAGTTTAAGTCTAATGTCAAAAAATATCTTCTTTCACTTCTCAACCTCTAACCCAAGCATAGTACTAAGTACTATAGGTTCTAATACCTCTGGTGTTTGGGGTTTTCATAAAAAAATAAAAAAATTAAAGAAATACAGAGATGTTTATACAATATCTTAACTTATGTTACTGATCTGTGGGCAGAATCGATGGAAAATTTTGGATAATCTCAAGCAGTAGTTCTCAACATTTGATCATGTATAGCATAACCATCTTATAAACTTATAATGATCTTATAATATGTTGAGTCAGTTTGGTATGACATAAGCACTGGGAAAGCAAAAATGAGAATGTATAGGTTTAATGATTCTAATGGATACAACGATGAATTGTACAGAGAAATAGAGTGAGCCAGTAAATCAAAATGTCTTATAATGGGGAATTTAACTTCCCAGATATTGAATGGAACATGTGGGCAGATCCCTCGCATAATAGTTAGTAAGACACATTTTTGGATTTATCGGATGATTGTTTTCTATAGCAGTATGTTTCAGAGGCAACCAGAGAGAGTAATACTCTTGATCTGATTATCAGCAGTGATTATACACATATGAATCTGCAGATAAAGGATCCATTTGGTGGCAGTGATCACAGCTTACCGATGTGGGATTTCCTTAAAGATGTAACAGTGCTTTTTTTTTTGTAAAAAAAAATAGGTGCCAGTACTCATTCTTTGCTATCAGGAAAAATTGAAAATTAAAAGGATATGAAAAATACTCTAAAAAATTTTTTTTCTTGATATTGTTACTTTAGTAGTAATCATTTTGGAATAAGAACAACAAATTTAGTATATTAACACAGTTTAATAAGCATAAATTTATTCAAGTATATAAAAAAATAAGTAAAATGTGAGTAAAATAAGTAAATAAATCTGTCAACTGCTGAGTGCCGGGCACTCAGGATGAAGGTCCATACTTACGAATGGTTGTGTAGTATCTCAAATAGAGAGCTTTATGGCAACTGAAAAAAAAAGTTTCTAATACCCCGGCTTGGCCTAAAACTGAGGAACTAACGAAAACGTTGTCGATTTGAGTCTTTCCAGTTGTTGTGAATGGCAAGGGTGGGAGAAGCGACTCTGACTTCTTCCTGGAGAAGGGATTAAAGTCTTGAGGGGAGAGGCAACAGGCAGGTGAGGGACATGCAAGACTACACACAGGTGCCTCCCCACTACTGTCGCCTCAACACTGGCTCTCTGAGTACCTCCTTGTCGGGACAACTCCAACTTTGAAAATTATTAAAAAATAGTTCTCTTTGCAAAATTTATAAATGACCTTTATAGAATTATTAAGTAACTATTTAGCAATCTTTTCGTCACCAAAAGGAGAGTTACTTAGTACAAAGAAGTGCACTATTGAAGTGTGATAAAAAATTGTTTTTTTAATTTTAACACAAAAAGTAAATGATAGATTTCAATCGGAATAGTTTCCCCTTGATAAGCATCGAATAGCGCATAATTAATGTGATTTTTAAATTTTTACTTCCATTAGCGATGAAAATAGAAGGGGGGACATGAAAATTACATTTTCCTGTCTGGTGCTGCCATTTTTAATTTAAAAAATATTTTAAAATTATATTTTAAACCTACTTGTGGAGCTCTTGCCAACGGTGTATAATAAGCTATAGGTTGTCAAAAAAATTTTACCCCCCACCACATTTCTTAAACAAATTTTTGTCAACAACAATCAATATGGCGTATGTTGGCTCACATGATGTACAAACCCATGCAAAATTTCAAGTCAATAGATTGAGTGGTTCAAGAGAGACAATGCTGTGATAGTGGACAACCGAGTGACATTTATTTTTACTTATTATTTTTACGGTGCTTCATTAGACTACGGACACTAAAAATAATAAGTAAAAATAAATAACATAAGTAAAAATAATTTCATAATAAAGTTTTTGTAGAATATTACAAATTTTTATTAAGTTTTCATCAGACACCCGATGCCAACTTCTTTTCTTCTTCTTTGTGAGTCTGTTGCTGAATGATGTTTCCGAAGCAGCTATGCATCGACATATTTTACTCGATCGAAGCGGGTCAGGGATGGGCCTACAATTTTAAGAAATAGTAGCGAAGAAAGTGTTTTTTGTCATCAATGAAGCTCTGGTTGGGCTGGCGATCAGATTCATTTGTGAAAATCCTCGTTCACATTCACTCAACGAAATTGGTATTGTACGCACAGCGTCCATCAAATGCTTCAATTCTTCCGAAACCATCTTTTCAATTAGGTATTCCCGAAATCCTCGAATTGTATCTCTTTCATTTAACTGTAATTTTCTAACTGAATTTTCATTTGGTGAAAACTTTATTTTCACCAAATGCTAACAATTCATGTTTAGAAGGTTTAATACCTTCGTTTTCCTTCTCTTGTCATCGGTATTGTCACTAGTTCTTAAATTTGATATTTTTCTTTTCTTTTCTTTTTTTTGAAACTGTCCAAAATGTCGGTTATTCAGATATTCAGGTACTGTGACCATGTAAACAGAAATAGGGAAAATTTATGGAAGAATGTGGATAACGCACTTCCGCAAAACAACAGATGATTATTTGTCGGGGTAAAAGAAAATCAGGCTCTCCTAATTCTCGAAAGGGGCGCTTACAGTTGATTAACAGCAGTGTCCAACCTACAGCCAGCATGGAAAGTGAACTAAAACAGCATTTTAATTTTTTTTTTAATTATCAAAAAAGTTTTCTCATTAAATGTTTGGTTCAGTAAATGTAATTCTGTATTGTACTTAATAAAATTTTCGAATATTTTCAAAGATACAACAAGATACGAAAAATATAACACACTAAAGAAATCTAACTTCGAATTTTTTTAAATATGGCCACTGTAAAGTAAAAGGTTGGACACCACTGCAGTAGAAGGTGGGCCAGAGCCCATTGGGAATACCCCTTGTTTGGCTCACTGTTGACCAGCGCGACTTCACTGTATGTGGCACAGGTAGTCAGATAGGTTTTAACAGGTACCACTAAGTTGTAGAATGGTAAACCCTTTAGATCTCTTAATTCGTGCAGCAGCACTAATTGCCTGAAGGCCAGAAATGCAAACAGTGCGTACCAAGTTAATTCTCTTCTAATCTGTTCGCTATATGGAAATTTTCTTTGCTCAATGGAAAGTATTTTAAATGTTACTTCCAAAGGGAATTCAAAATGATTCAGGACTTATTATTATTATAAAGGACTTATTATTATTATTAATAGCTATACAGTGCAAGGAAATCTGAGGCTTATGCTGCACCTAATGCTGTTTAAATAGTTAAACTAACAGGGAAAAAAAAGTTCCCTAGTTACCCTGACAGAGAGAGAGAGAGAGAGAGAGAGAGAGAGAGAGAGAGAGAGAGAGAGAGAGTCAAAAGTAGTAGGGAATCACCAAGAAAGAGGACTTCGTTAAACAGAGACATGACTGAGTAATTTAGAATTATAAAAATGGTTCTACAGTTTTATATAGAAAATATCTTAACAATAGACAGTGAAAAATGCAAATATAGTTAAATAATTTTAAGCTTATTTGAATAGTAGGTAAATCTGTGATAAAAAATTTACGGCTATATTACAAATTTCGGAGTGTACTGCATCCAAATGTCACAGGTCACTGTTAATAAAGGTTCCATTGGTATCGTCCCAAAAAAAGCACGAGATGTAACTATCATCAGGAGTAAAGGGGAGGGTTTTTGCTTTTGTAAAGGTGACCACAGTGGTCTCAGACAGTTTTTAAAATCTATACAGTGGGACCAACTGATGATGTTAGCAACAGCAAAATCTAAATGGGAAGAATTACAGGAATTAACGTTGGAAGCTATAAGACTTTTCATACAAACTAAGAAATACTGTTGTTCAAGGTTTAGGCCTGAATAGATGTCAGATGAACTAATGAGACTTGTGACAGTGAAGAAAAATGCATGGGATGCACAAATTATAAAGTGACACAGGAGCCAATGGTAGATATAATTAGCACGCAAACAAGTCAAAAAGGAGGTTGGCATTAGAAGGTAGATTACAAGAAATCCTTCGCAAAGGATGCAAAGAAAAACAGCAAAGACTTCTTTACTTGGGTAAACTCTAGAAGGAAGGGGATGAATCAGACTGGTCCACTTGATGGTTTGACATCCTGCTCAGGTAGCTAACAAACTGAATGAGCATTTTGCATCTACATTCCCACATGAGGAATTCTGTAGGGAAGTAGTGGCCACAAGTTTATCAACCTCTGACAGGTAGCTAAATGATTTTGTAATAACTGAGAGCAAAGTGGAGGAGAAATTGTTGAAGTTAAATGTAAGAAAGGCATCTGGGGTGGATAGGATCCATCCAGTTATATTCAAGGAGGCAGCAAAGGAAGTAAGCAAACCGTTAGCCATAATTATGAGAGAATCCTTGGATTCAGGGTTTTTTTTTTTTTTTTAGGAGCATTAGCAACTAAGGCCATATTGCTCCGGGGATATGCGGTGGTCATTCCCTGACCTTCCCGCATCCTCCGCGTTTGGTGGTCACGGGCTCGAACCCTGGTCTAATCAAGAAGCATGTGCTACGCACTGCTACTCGTGCCTGCCTGGCTATGGAGGCCCCTTGGATTCAGGAGAGAGATCGCCATGGACTGGAGATGTACAAATGTATCCCAAACTCACAATGTGGGGAATAAAAGGGTCACATGAGTAAATTACAGACCTGTTAATTTAACTTCTGTTTGGGGAAAATAATGGAGTAACTGATTAAAGAAGCATTGCAGAATCATCTAGATAAGACTGCAGTTATAGTTCAGAGACAGCATGGGTGTGTTAAGGGGTAGTCTTGCCTGACCAATTTGATTGGATACTACGATGCAGTCACAAGGGAACTGAATACAAAAACAATTTTGATATCATACACTTGGACTTCAGGAAAGCTTTTGATAATGTTACACATGAAAGATTGCTGTACAAATTGGAGCATATGTCATTAAGGGTAAGTTGCTGCTGTGGATAAAGGGATGTTGGAGTGGTAGAAGACAGAGTGGCAATCAATGGACACTGTTCTTTGTGGACTAATTTTATTAGAGGAGTCCCCCAGACTCCTCTAATAAAATTAGAGGAGTTTGATCTCAACAATGGGCCCAACTTCAGCGTTGGGCCTATCGTTGTTTTCTATTTTTATCAATGATTATTGATGAAGATTTATTGATATCAATGAAGCCTTAATGTCCAAGTTATCCCGAAGGTTACGAAGAATATGATGGTTGGCACAGTTGTTAATGACAGTAATGACAATACAGCATTGCAATAGGATCTAAAAAAGTTGGGCAGATGCGCTGAGAGGTGGCAACTGAAGTTTAACATTGACAAATGCAAAGTACTGCACCTGGGTAAAAGCAACCCCAGAGTAACATAAAAACTGTGCAGTATTACAATCAGAGTAGTGGAAAATGAAAAACACCTGGGGGTAATTGTGCAATCAAATATGAAGTTTTCTGAGCAGTGCAGACAGGCTACCAGAGCAGGTCATGGGGGTTTGTCAATGATATACAGGAATTTTGCTAGCAGGGATAAGGAGATGATTATCCCCTTGTAGTGGTGAGGCCACACCCTGAGTATTGCATACAACTCTGGAGGCCTCATTTTAGGAAGAATGAGGAGCTGCTGGAATGAGTGACATTAGAATTACTAGAGGCATATGATGCAAGAAAACAAGCTTATGCAGCATCAGTTAAAAAAAAAAAAAAAAAAAATGCTCCCATTTCACCCCTCCATTCATTCCAAATACCTGTCCAGCTCAGCCTTAAATTTATTTAGGCTATCAACTTCCACAACAAAGGATGGAAGTCTGTTCCACCAACCAACTACCTGCTGGGTAAAGGCACACTTCAACACATCTATCCTATATTTGTCTTTCCTCAATTTGAATTTGAATTTGCCCTCTCAGATGATTATTCTGAGCAAGAGGAAGAATCCCATCAGCATTGAGCATGCTCAAACCATTCAAGGCTTCATACACCACAATCAGATCACCTCGCAGGTGCCTACTCTCCAGACAATGTAATTTGCAAAACATAAGCCTTTCTTTGTAAGAGCAACCATTTGTTCCATTCACAAATCTTGTTGCCCTTCTCTGTACTCGTTAAAACAGCTCTACATCCTTCTTAAATTGAGGCCTCCAGACCTGTATACAGTACTCAAGGTGTGGCCTGACCATTGCCTTATACAAGTGGATAATCACCTCCTTATTCCTGCTAGAAAAATTCCTGTATATCATTGACAAGACACCATGAGCTGCTCTTGCAGACTGCCTGAACTACTCAGAAAACTTTATATCTGCCTGCACAATTATCTCCAGGTCATTTTCGTTCTCTACCACTGTCAGTGTAGTACCATCAGCCAAAAAAAAAATACCCTTATTTCACGAATCCACTCGCTCCAAATGTTTGACAAGTTCTGCTTTGAATCTATTTAAGCTATCAACTTCTACAATGACTACAACTGCCTTTCTTTAATTTGAATTTATGCCCTCTCAGGCGATTATTCTGAGCAAGAGGAAAAATCCCATCAGCACTGAGTATGCTCAAACCACTCAAGGTTTTATACACCTCAATCAGATCACCTCGGAGGTGCCTAGTTTACAGACACTGTAATTTGCAAAATTTAAGCCTTTCTTCGTAAGAGCAACCCTTTGTTCCATTCACTAATCTTGCTGCCCTTCTCTGTACTCGTTCCCACAGCTCTACATGCTTCTTAAAATGAGGCCTCCTGACCTGTATACATTACTCAAGGTGTGGCCTGACCATTGCCTTATACAAGGAAATAATCACTTTCTTATCCCTGCTAGAAAAATTCCTGTATATCATTGACAAGACACCATGAGCTACTCTTGCAGACTGTCTACACTGCTCAGAAAACTTCATATCTGCCTGCACAATTAACTCCAGGTCCTTTTCATTCTCTACCACTGTCAGTGTGGTACCAGGGCTACCCTGCCATGTGTAGGAACCTGGGGTCCCACACGAAATAAGTAACTATGCAGGGGGAGGAAGATGTACTCGCAGCCAGGGAAGCGGATTAACTGAAAAATATCAGTAAGCTAGTGGCAAGGGGATCCAATGTAGAATGAATAGGCTGGGCACTGAGTGAATTGGGAATTATGGTAAAAGGGAATAAATGGCAGTTTTGGTGAAAGAAAGAGTAACCTAGCATGAGGGAAAGAGAGAGTGAATGGGAATGAGTGGAAGAGCAAATGTAATTGGCCGAAAGAATACAAAGTTAAAAATAACTTTCTTTACTTTACATATACTGTACTAACAAACATTTACTAACCACATAAACACTATCACTGCATTCTCCCCTGGCCTGCAAAAAAAAAAAAACTTGTGGCTACACCTGCACCACAACTGAAGAATAACAATAAGTTGAGGTACCCAGAGAGCGCAGGGCAGAAAGTAAGAATCGAATAAATGAGATGAGATCTAGAAGAATGAATAAAAGTGTAAGCGTGTGAGAAAAAAAAAACACAAACCATAAATGCTACAGTTAAACACACACTAACTCGTTTTAATTAGTATTTAAATTTACACTGCACATCATTGCATCCCCTCCTGGTGTGTGAGAAAAAGATGAATAAGTTGAGTGAGGGGAAAAAATTATATATATATCATCATCAGCCATTTTCAATCCACTGCACATCAGCCATTTTCAATCCAATGCACATCAGCCATTTTCAATACACTGAGAAGGCCTCTCCAGCAACTTTCCAGTTTCTTCTGTTTTGAGCACTGGCCATCCATTTACTATCCACAAACTCATGAATTTCATCTATCCATCTCCAACTTTGTCTTCCAGGTTTTTTTTAGCTCCGCTTGGGTACTACTCTGTTATTTTCTTAGTCCATCTGTCATCATGTCTTCAAGCTATGTGTCCTGCACAAGACCATTTTAGTTCTTTAGTTTTGATAATGTTATATCCTTTACTTGAGTTTGCTGCCTAATCCATGTGTTTCTCTTCTTATCAAACAGTCTGATTCCCAATATAATTCGTTCCATTCTTCGCTGTGTAGTTTTCAGCTTCTCTTCCATTCTTTTGGTGAGTGCCCAAGTTTCACTTCCATAAGTCATGGTGGGGCGTATACATTGGTTCATTATTTTACGTTTCAGACAAACTGGGATATTGCTTTTCAGTATGTGACTATATTTCCTGAATGCTATCCATCCAAAATTTATTCTCCTCTTGACTTCCAGCCATTTATCATTATTACAGCTAATAACTTGTCCCAGATAAGTATCTGACTCCACCCTTTCAATTACTGCTCCTTCAATCATTATTTCCCTTTCTGTGGCATACTTGTTCATCATTACTTTTGTTTTAGCCATATTCATCTTTAGTCCAAAATCCTTACTAACTGTGCATAACTGATTAAGATTTTCCTCTAATTCTTTGGGATCGTGGCTTATGACCACAATGTCATCTGCAAATTGTAAATGGTTTAGGTACTCTCCATTCACATTGACTCCTTTCTGCGACCAGTTTAATCTTCTGAAAGCTTCCTCAAGGGCAGCAGTAAACAGCTTCGGAGATATTGTGTGTCCTTGTCGAACTCTTTTCTCGATTTTAAATTTCCTACTGTCTCTGTCTAGTCTAATAAAGGAGGTAGCACTCTCACATATTTTCTTCAAAATCATAATATGTGGGGTATCTATGCCTTGTCTTATCAGTGCTTGAAACATTGCCTTATGCTGTATGGAGTCAAATGCCTTTTCATAATCCACAAATGCCAGGCATGATGGCGTTTTATATTCATTTGCTTTCTCCATTAGTTGCGATATTACGTGAAGGTGGTCCACAGTTGAGAATCCTGTCCTAAAGCCAGCTTGCTCTTTCGGTTGATTCTCATCAAGTATTCTTTCTAATCTGTTAGTAATGACCCTTGTGAACAACTTGTAGATGTGGGATAACAAGCTAATTGGTCTATAATTTCCAATTTATGATTTATCTCCTTTCTTATGCAGCAAAACTATGATTGCATTATTCCATTGCTTAGGCATCACACCTTTTCTAATGCACTTTGTGATGAGCCTTGCCAGTTTTTGTGTTATGTCTCTCCCTCCCAATTTTCATAACTCTACAGTAACTTCATCCTCCCCCGGGTCTTTCTGATTCTTCATTTTCTTCAATGCATGTTCTACCTCATCAGGAAGAATATCGGGTATGTCACATGTGTTGCTAATTTGCAATCCATCTTCCCCACCGCTGGCATCATTCCCTCGCTCCTTGTATAATTCTCTATAGTAGTCTTCTGCTATTTGAATTATGCCTTCTCTGCTGTTTATAAGTACACCATCGCTATTCTTCAGTTTCAGTATCATTTGTCTTTCTGTATTACTGCACGTGGCTGCTGATTTAAATCCTTTGTTATATATAGTTATATATATATATAAAACTATATATATATATATATATATATATATATATATATAAAATTAAAAAAAATAAAAAAAGAATGCAAGTAGAGTGAGAATGCAGATTATGAATGAAATAAATGTATGTCTCTCCCACCCCCTCGCCTGGTGGGTTCCCCACTGCCAGCTAACATATCCCACCCCTGGAGTTAGATGATCTTCATACCAGATTCGACACTCCTTGGACATGACACTGACAAAGACATTCTGCGGCTTTGCTGCCAACACGCCATTGGCGATCTGAACTGGGTACTCTAACCTGGTTCCCTTTAAAACCCCCATCCCCAGGCAGTGCGGGAAGATGGATCTCTGTCTCCTCTCCTCTCCTCCCTGCCTCCCCCCCATACTTCACCTGGTGGGGCTCGTCTCCACTGACATCTTTGGGGATGCCTACCCTATCATCCCTATTCTTCTATCTGTTTTCTCCCCAGTCCTCAGTCCCCCCCTCACTAAATCCACCAAGGTACACCCTTAACAATGCCACCAAATTCTAATCAACGTCTAAATTCCACCGGTTTCATCTAAATCTCTAAGACAACAAACACTATTAGCTTTCATCTAGCATATAGCCTCATGTCTAAATTTAATAACATCAAAATTTTGCCCGACCTATTAGGCCTTTAACACATCTCTTTAGCGTTCAACCCCAACCAGCGATTTCCTAACAGCAATCCCAATAAGCACTAGTGTCAAATGAGCTTTTTTTTTTTTTTTTTCTTTAGGTCCTAGCCACTGAAATCCCAGGAAACTGGGTGGCAGGACCTGCCAGAGCAATATGTTGTGATACTGGATACACCCGGCTAGCCTCCACGTGGCAGGGTATGGGCAACGTCAGGCCCCACTTGGGGCCTGGCGGCCGATAAGCTGGTCAAACAATAGACACAACATATCACACTGCACAGACACAGCCTACACACTTTCAAGTCTTTGGCTTGACAGTGTACTGTCCTCGATACAGTGAAACACACACTGAGTTGGGAGAAATCCCAGGTGTCGTTTGACATGACATGAACATACCTTATACCTTGTCAGTGTGGTACCACAGAGTTGATACGTTACTCTGGGATTACTGCTTCCCATATGTAGAACTTTACATTTGTCAATGTTAAACTTCATTTACCCCTCTCAACCGATCTGCTGAACTTTCCTAGATACCGTTGCAGCAGTGTACTGTCATTAGTGTCATTAAGAATCCTGCCAACCTTCGTATCATCTGCAAACTTCGACATTAAGCCTGATATCCCATCATCAATATCATTTATAAATACAGAAAACAACAATGGACCCAACCCTGAGGGACTCCACTAATAACATTAGTCAACGATGAGCAGTGTCCTTTATTACCACTATGTCTTCTCCCACTCAACCATTCCTTTATCCATAGCAGCAATTAGCCTCCAATGCCACACTGCTCCAATCTGTGCAACAGTCTTCCACGTGCAACAGTATCAAAGGCTTTCCTAAGATCCAAATATATGATATCAAAGTTATTCTTTGCATCCAGTTCCTTTGTGACTATATCATAGAATCCAATCAAATTAGTCAGACAAGACTTCCCCTTAACAAATCCACGCTGTGTCCGAGCTATAATTGAAGTCTTGTCTAGACGACCCTGCAATGCTTCTTTAACCAGTGCCTCCATTAATTTCCCTGGAACAGCAGTTAAACTAACAGGTCTGTAATTACCTGTCTCCCTTTGATCCATACTTTGTAGATTGAGGTCATATTTGCACATCTCTAGTCCATGGGTACCTCCCCTGAGTCTAGGGAAGCTCTCATAATTATGGCTAAGAGTTTGCTTACTTCCTTTGCCACCTCCTTTAATATAACTGGATAGATTCCATCCACCCCAGATGCCTTTCTTGTGTTTATCTTCAACAATTTCTCCTCCACTTTACTCTCAGTTATTACAAGATTATTTAGCTTACTGCGAGAGGTGAATTCACCTCTGGCATTCCCCTCCCTGAATAACTACTCATGAATGTCAATTAGCATTAGCATTAGTAGAGGCATTTGATGCAAGAAAGCAAGCTTATGCAGCATCAGCCAAAAAAAAAAAAAAACCACTTCCACTTCACCCCTCTGTTTGTTCAAAATATCTGTCCAGCTGAGCCTTAAACTTATTTAGGCTACCAACTTCCACGACAAGGGATGAAAGTCTGTTCCACCAATGCAAAATATTCATTTAGTTTGTTAGCTACCTGAGCAGGGTGATCAACAGCTGAACCACCAATATCAAGTGGACCAATCTGATTCATCCCCTTCCTTCTAGAGTTTACATAAGTAAAAAACTCTTTGCTGTTTTTCTTTGCAACCTTTGCCAAAGATTTCTCGTAATCTGCTTTTGCCTACCTAACCTCCTTTGTAACTTGGTTACAGACCAGCTTATATCTATCATAGGCTTCTGTGTCACACGTTAATTTATATATATCCCATGCATTTTTCTTCTCTGTCACATGTCTAATTAGTTCATCTGACATCCATTTAGGCCTAAATCTTGAACAATATTTCTTTTGAAAAGCCTACTAGCTTCAAGGATTAATTCTTTGAATGCTTCCCATTTTGAATTTGCTGTTGGTAACATCATCAGTTGGTTCCACCATATAGAACTTAAATACTGTCTCAGACCACCATAGTCACCTTTACGAAAGCAAAAACCCTTCCCTTTACCCTTGATAGTAGTTGCATCTTTGAGTAAATCCCACTTCAGCACACAGTGATCACTGCCACCAGTGGTTCCTTTATCTGCAGATTCTTGATGCATGAAGAATCACTACTGATAATCAGTTAAAGAGTATTACTCCCTCTAGTTGCTTCCCGAACATGTTGCTATAGAAAACAATCATCCAATAAATCCACAAAAGCCTCGCTAGGGTGTGAATGACCAACCCACAAATTCCAGTCAATATCCGGGAAATTAAAATCCCCCATTATAAGATACTCTAATTTACTGGCCCACTCTATTTCTCTGCAGAATTGCTCATTATATTCATCAGGCCTATAACACACACACTTACTGTCATTTTTCCTTTCCCAGTGCTTATGTCACACCAAACAGACTCAACATTGCATTGTCAACCAACATCAATTGGATGCACTTCCTTAGATTTTGTGTTTCTTAACTAATAGCATAACCCCTCTCCCACTTCCTGTCCTGTCTATCCTTTCTGTACACATTGTACTCCCGAAATTCCAATTCTGCTCTGCTCATGTCTGTGTGACACCATGTCTCTGATATCCGAACAATATTTGCCTTTGATGTCTTGACTAACACTTCAAGCTCATTGAATTTATTAACTATAATCCTAGCATTGGTGTACATGCAAATATACATGTACCTGTTTCTACTCTTAGTTACCCTAACACAGCACGTGTATTTACTTGTTCCACTATGACTCCCAGCAGTCCTGGAAATTCCCACTGCTTTGCTTTCCAGGCTGATGCTCAATTGCATTTCAATAGAAGTAGTGCAAGAATTGCTTTTACCTCTGCCAGCGGCTACTGTTAATCTATTAGTCCGTGTATCTCCCCCTAAGATAGCAGTTTTCGCACCTACCTAACTCTGCCTCGATAGCATCAGCAAATATTCTTGCACCCTTTCTATTTAAGTGTATTCCATCCCTGTAGAAGCAGTCTCTCCTGATAACAAGCACAGACCGGGCTGAGAAAAATTCTATCCCTTGAGCCTTGCACAATCTATCCAGGGCCGAATTAATCGACAAGGCTCTCATCATACACTCCCACCTATCGTGTCTGGGCAGAATTGCAGACACTTTCAAAGTCAACCCTAACTCACGGTTTTTTTTCAGCATTTTCTTGTACTTGTTAAGTAATTCTGCCGGTCTTCTACTCTTAATATCATTAGTGCCATTATTGAGACATTAGTGCCATACCATCATTAGTATCCTTAACAACCCTGCCAACCTTCGTATTGTCTGCAAACTTGGACATTAAGTTTGATACACCATCATCAATATCATTTATAAATACAGAAAACAACAATGGACCCAACCCTGAGGGACTCCACTAATAACATTAGTCAACGATGAGCAGTGTCCATTAATTACCACTCTGTCTTCTCCCTCTCAACTATCCCTTTATCTATAGCAGCAATTTGTCTCCAATGCCACACTGCTCAAATTTGTTCAGCAACCTTCCGTGTGCAACAGTATCAAAAGCCTTTCTAAGATCCAAATATATGATATCAAAGTTATTCCCTGCATCCAGCTCTTTTGTGACTGCATCATAGTATCCAATGAAATTGGTCAGGCAAGGCTTTCCCTTAACAAAACCATGCTGTTTCCAAGCTATAACTGAAGTCTTGTCTAGATGAACCTGCAATGCTTCTTTAACTCGTGCCTCCATTAATTTTCCTGGAACAGAAGTTAAACTAACAGGTTTACAGGAGTACAGAGAAGAACAACAAGATTTGTGATGAGGAATGAAGGGTTTCTCTTACCAAGAAAGGCTTAATTCTACAAATTGCAGTGTCTGGAGACTAGGCGGCTGTGGTGATCTGATTGAGGTGTATAAGGTCTTGAATTGCCTGAGCAATCTTAATGCTGATGAGATTCTTCCAATTGCTCAGATTACACACACCTGAGGGGCATAAATTCAAATCAAGGAAAGACGGTTATAGAACAGATGTGTGGAAATTTGCCTTTAGTCAGTGACTGATTGATTGCTGGAACAAACTTCCATTTGTTGTTGTGGAAGTTGACAGCTTAAATAAATTCAAGGAAGAACTGAACAAACTTATGGAGTGAATGGATGGGTGAAATGGTAAGGTGGTTTTTTTTTTTTGGCTGATGCTGTATAAGATTGCTTTCTTACATCATATGCTTCTGCTAATGCTAAACAAGCTTACATTCAGTGAACTGCTTCTGCAACTGGGTAGCCAGTATTCTCTGTGACTACTCACTGCATGTGATGGTAAATGGCTGAGTTTTCTACTATCTAAACTAATGCTGGGGCTCCTCAAACGTTCTGTTTCTTCACTCACTCATGCCTTTCTATACATTAATCACTTTCCTCTATTGACTGTAAAGCCTGCCCATAGTTTTGATGATGTTAAACACTACTTTCCTACTGCAGGTTTAAACCTCCTAATACTCTATCTGAAACAGAAGAATCGCTAATTAATAATTCCTCCCTATCAGATGTAAAGCATGCACGCATTTTCTGTAAATATTTCTATGGCACTCTTTTAAACTGATAAAACTTGAAAACTTGCCAAATTAACTTTTCCACCTTAATCTCTGCTACTTCTCCTCTTTGGAACAAAATCTTCACTTCTTGCTTACATATTTTCTGAAAATTACAAGTTACAGAAATTCTAGTCTGATTTCATCAAGGCACAGAAGATAGTAAAGTAGCATACATGGTGTGGCTATTAAATAACGAGTGTCTCCTGCAACTAAATACTCATAGTATTCTTTTGCAATAGTCAATAAGAAATGAAATATTTTGTGCCTTACAAATTACCCCTTCAAAATAATTCCCTTGGGTTTGCATACACTGTTCCATATGTTTCTTCCAAGCACAGAAACATTTCTTGAAGTCATCTTCGGTAAGCTCTTTTAAACACGTTGGTCATGTTTTTTTCCTGAATGTCCTCAAGGGAATGAAAATGGATTCTTCTAAGTACAATTTTCAGTTTAGGGCAGGTAAAAAAAAAAAAAGTCAGAAGAGGTTAGATCTGACAAGTAGGGTGCAGGTTTTCACACACACACACACACACACACACACACACACACACACACACACACACACACACACACACACACACACACACACACACACACACACACACAGGGATTTGTTTTTGGCCAGAAACTGGGGAACAAAGTGTGTTGGAGCACCATCCTGATTGAGCATCCAACTATCCTTCCACAACTAAGATCTCATCCTTCAAATTTTTTCATGCAGCCTTTTCAGAATTTTATGACAGTCTGATTTGGTGGAATGCATTCAGCCACAATAAAACCAGAAACATGATTTTCACTTTTGATTTTGATATTCTTGATTTTTTTTTTTGTCTGGAGGATTTTTTTGTTTTTCATTGTATTGATTGTCCTTTATTTTAGTTTCTGGGATGTACCGGAACAGTCAACTTTTACTGCAAGTAATTACAGTATTCAGAAAGTCTGGATCTTCTTCAATTTTATTCCAAACGCCTTAACAAACTTGGAGTCTTCTCATTCTTTGATCTTCATTTAAAATTTTTGGCACCATCTAGCACTCACGCACATACTTTTCTCATGCCTAAAGTTTCAGATGAAATTTGTCTAACTGTTTCTTTGTGAATACTGAATTCTGATGCAACCATTCTAATGCTGAAATAATGATCAGTTTTAATCATTGTCCTTAATCAGTCCACATTTCATCACTTTCATGGATACTGGATGGCACAGTCCTTCATTATCTCCCACATTCTCTCTTCCTTCTAAAAATCTTTTATGTCATTCAAACACATGAGCTTTTGACATAGTACCTTTGCCGTAATCTTGACACTAACAAGCCATAACTTTCAGCTGGTTTTTTCTTTAGTTCTGTTAAAAATTTGAAGTTGATTCATTGTTTGATTCTTTTGGCTGTCATTTTTCCGGCAACTTGAATACAGAGTAATGAAAACCTATCTCACTACAAAGTGAATGAGGGTGTCGGGATATGATCTGAAAGACAACTAGGAAAAAGTTCAGGGTCAACTGCAGTGTCTTTGTTTCACAGGTGGTGCTTGGTGTGTAGCAGCTGCATGCATGGTCTTGTTATTTAATAGCCACTAGCCACAACTTGTAGGTTCCAGTAACTTTCATGTTAGTTGTTGCAGTAAAAAAATCAAATAAATAGCAAAATAAACATACATTCAGTGATAGTGAGATTGCTGAGACTAGTTGGATGAATAGAAAATTTAGAAACATATGGTCAGAGGGAAATGACATGATTTCATTTACAGCTCAAGTAACCAAAAGAATATAGTACACAACAGGTAGTAAAACTGCCATGGTTCACAACACATTCAGTGTCATGTTGTGGCACAGAAATTCTTGGTATTTTTCTGAGGCATAGCCCATCATGCCTCATGCAGATGATTGCATAATGCAGCTGCATTTTGGCCAGATGAGGGTGAACCTACATGCTGTGTCCAAACATGCTTGACAGACACAAAGTTAGTATACACTGCTGGCCACAGAATATTTTGTGTGCCTTGTAGAGATGACATAGAGATGGTAGTAGTAGTGTGTGGAAGTGTGCTATCTTTTCAGAAGAAGCATCAGAGATACCAGCTAGAAATTGTAGTGCAACAGGCTGTAGGACATTAACATATCATCTGATATTTAAACTACTTGTTATATTTATCAGAGGTGACCGTTTTCAAAACTAATGGTTCCCCAGGCTCCCTTGTGATGACTGAGTATCTTTTTTCGGGCACCGGCTCCAAGAATGTTACAACTCACTTTGTATCAAGGGCTATGTGTGACAATTTAGTGGGAAAATCATTGAGCTTCATGCAGGCTAGCAATCTAACTATGCTCAAACTCACCCAATTGCTGATAAGGTTGCAAACGGTTCATTGTGGGATCTCCTACACTTTGTAATCAATATCTGCTATCAGGAATCTTTTGTAGTTTGTTGAATAACAATCACCTGATGCATCTGGGCTAAGATGTTCATCTTGTCCTTTTATCTTCCACAGTTCCTAGTATTTGTAACAAAACAATCATTTGCATCTATGACTGTCATGCACTTACATGGTGATATGCATGCAAATCTACCCATTCTTTCTGAGTAGGGAACTTTTAACAGCACAAGGTGTATGTGTGCGTGTGTGTGTGTGCACACATACATGTGTAAGGGTGAATGAAAAATAATGATCAGTAAAATTGTATTAATAACAATTTCTGAAACAATATCAACTTACTACTTGTCTAAAATACCTACTTGTCTTTGCGAAAAAAAATAGCACAACCATCAACATGTTTTCTTTCACTTTCAGACATAATCTTTGCTCGAGATTTTGGAGAAAATATTCCATCATAGCCATCCTTTTTTAATTCAGGAAGAAAAAAACTGAAGAACTGCTCTGTTTCAACTTCCTACAAAACACATTTTAGATAAATTAAGGTAAATACTATGCAATGGCTTGAATTCTCCTATTTTTGTTTTAAATTTATTAAATTTTAATTTATTGCATATTTTGACATTTTGCTCTCTCCCTCTCTCTACACACACACACACACACACACCTAGCAACTTCTCAAAACTATTCAACTCTTCAAAATCCTTTCTTTAGACCTCAAATAAACTGTTAATCCAACAGAATAGTTCTTTTAGGCAAATATATGAGTTTGAAGAACAGAGTTGATGTCCTCAAAACAATTAAAATGAGGGACCTATCATAAATTTATCTGCCCAACTTAATGCTTGAGCCTACACTTGGGCATCAGAAAACACAGTGGAATCTCCAATGGCAGAAAGAGTGGGCCACAGAAAGTAGTTATTGTTGGTGATTATCAGGGAAATAGGAAATATATTGTGCAAAAGGACCAAGGTGCATCTGACAGTGGCTAAAAGTGAGTTAATGACATTGTTGAATGTCATTAACTGACTTTTAAGGGTACAAAAGGTGACACTGTTGTATGTGTCGGTATAATGATATTAACAGGAGATGTGAAGATTTACTTAACAGGCATAAGGCAATGGTGAGAAAACGCCAGAAGGAATATACAGGCCCTTTTGCCTGTATATTCCCTCTGTAAAAGTCACCCGACAGTTGTATTAATTAAGTTAGATTTATGTTGTGTCGTACAGCTCAGAGTTTTTATCATTGAGAATTATTGGATAACAAGAAATGCTGCAAGAGTAAGGGAAGCTTGGGAAGAAGAAGATGGAGAATATGTACCACACATGGGAAATAATTTATAAATTAAGAGATAGGTAGGTTCCATGAACATGGAAATCTGCTGACCTGTCACACTCAGGAAGACCACATTCTGTCAGAACTGATGAAATGCTGTAATGACTGCTCCTCTGACAAAGTCCACAGAAGGGTGCAATATGCTTGAATGTTGAATTGGACATCCCTAGGAGATCTATAAGAAGAATAACAGATGACTGCGGATTTAAACCTTATCCGCCTAGCTTGATCCATGGTCTTCTAGAAAATGACACAGACAGAAGACTTCAAATGTATGAACTCTTTATTAATCAGTATAAAAAAGATCCTGAATTAACGAACAAGATCATACAGTCCAACGAAGCCTCCTTCACATTAAATGACAAAATCAACTGGAACAATTGTGTTTATTACTCCTTAGAAAAACCCAATATTACATGGGAACAACAACTAAACCAGCCAGGAGTTGCCTGAGGTGTGATATCCACTGAATGGTCGATTGGATCATACATTTTTGAGGACACAGTTACAGGCAAAAATTACTAACACGTTTGAATCTTACCTTTTCTAAATACTGAAAAACCAATACGCCTATAACTCGTTAATCTTTATGCATAATGGAGCACCACTTCACTATGCTGCCAAAGTATGCAATTGGCTTGACACTTTGCCAGGTGGCTGGGTTGGTATACAGGGCCCAACTGAGTGGGCACCCCTCACTCTTGTGACTTAACCCCCATCGATTTCTGTGTCTGGGTACTGCTGAAGAATGAATTACTTAGATACTTTTACAATCAAGAAGAGCAATCCAGTCTGAATTTAACATAACCCATGCAAACAAAGAACTATGTCACAGGATATGCCATTCAGTAATAAAGAGAATGAAAAAATGTGTAGAGGATTACATTTTGAACATAACCTGTAGATTAGCCAATTTCAAGTTCAATTTAATTAAATTTTTTTTTTTTTTTTTTGTTTCAATAATGGTTTAATAAATTTGATGTAAGTGTTGAATAAAGTTTTGTTTAATCAATTTGATGTAATTTTCAAGATTTATGATGAGTTAGCCTTGGAGAAACTATGCATATGCCTGTATGATGAGTTAGCCTTGGAGAAACTATGCATGGCTCATACAGTATAATTGTCAACATGGTCTGTGCTTTTTAACAAGAGAGACTGTTTTTACAGGGATGGGGATACACTTCTGTAGAAGGGGGAAAGGAACATTTGCTGATACTGGTGGGTCAGAATACTGTAATGTAGGAGGATACACAGAGTAAAAGTTTAACAGAAGCCATAAGAAGAGATGAAATCGATTCTTGTCTTGTCTTGTTCTGCTTCTACTGAGACATGCAGGATCCTAAAAAGCAAGGTGTGGAGGCTTGCTAGTGGTCCTCACAGAAGAAGCAAATATATGGGCTGAACAAAAAGCAGAATATAGAGCAAAAACAAGTGCACACATATTTGCATGCACACTAGTTAAAGAAGTTAATAAATTTGTTGAATTTTGTTTGAAAAAGGTGGTGATTCCAACTTCACTTAGAGACATCCTTTTGAAATGCAACAGCCATTTCATCTCCTAACTATGTTTTCACATCATCCAAACCAATATTCTTTTTGTCACTATTGTGCAGCACATTTTGATACTCAACCTTCAATTCCATTTAAATAAGAATTATCATTTAATAGTGTTTTCTGTGGAATTACTATGGTACTCTATTTCATTTCAAGTTGTAGCTCATTAGTAAACAGCACATTTCATTTTATAATTTTTAATAGTGGCCACTTCTCTGCTCTTGTTAGAATCTTAAATTTTATAAAGGGTATGGTAATGGGAAGTAAGATAAAGCACTTCATATTGCCATCATCACCAACTGATATAATTTCAGCAGAAGGATGATGTGCAGAGGCATTATCTACTTTTCTCTTGAAACGTGATTATGAAACAATTCTGAAAGAAGTTCAGAACTATATCGTTAAATTTTCATTCTCCATTCTGCATAAATAAAATGCAAACAATAAAACAGGCACTCCATTTTAGATTTTACTGTATTAGCAACATGTTGCAAAACAAAGTTTACACAGAATCAGCCAAAAAAAAATTGAACTCTTTTAACCCAGTTTATTAAAGCAAAATTATCACATGAATAGAATAAAATAAAATCATTAATCATGGATCAAATAATAAAAAACGAAGTACACTAAAGTTATATACTGTATTAGCAAACTGCTGGCACAGCAGGCTGTCTTCTGTAATAATAAAAACTACCTGCTTCATCAAGTTTCTTTCCCCTCTGCTAAAACTAACAAAACAAATACTTGGATAGATTTAAAAGAAAAAAAGAAAAAAATAGATATAAAAACTACCTGTTTCACCAATTAATAAAATGCACTGGTTTTTCATCTTGTGCTTAACATAAACTAAAAATAAATAAACTTAACATAATGTCCAACCTTCACTGTCCATACTAATTGTGAACACTTAAGTGTTCAGATGGATTTTATATATAAAGCATTAGATGTAATAGTCAATGTATATACATTTTATTATTTGCCCAGCAGAATATTTATGTATCACATCAGAGTAGTTGGCATTATACAGAAGTGGCATAGATAATATATCCACCCTGCTTCAGTTTTTTTGAGAGACACAAACTTCCTAGTTTATTTGATATATTCCTTTGATTTAACTTTCCCCAAATGAATTTTTCTCTGTACAACTCAGTAAACACAGTAATAAATTCTTTGACATTATGATGAACATATACTGTACTGTGAAACAACAGCTAATGAAGCATTTAACAATCTTCTGATTTTTTTCCCCATGCTTCCCTAGTGGCACTACTGGCCACTGTCTAGGCTTAACACGGTTACTATGTGCTTCTGTATTTTATGTTGAAAATGTGGCACAGTAGACTTATTTCAACAGCATATTGATATTGGAGGTATATGTACAGCACAGATGTCTTGCAGTGCCAAAAAAAGAAAATGTCAAGTCACGTGATTTGTTTATGTTACGCCATTTTCAAAGTGAATTCTGTACTGATATCACGGATTATAATTTAAAATAAATGTAAACCACTGGTTTACATTTATTTTAAATTAAAAACTCTTCACTATGGCTCCTAAAGTTAATAGTATTAGCAATGGCCACATGGTGCAAGGAAGCCAATGGTTTATGCTGTACCAGCCAAAAAATAAAAAATAAATAAAAATAAATAATAATAGTAATAAAAAATAATTAAAAAATAAATAAATAACAATAATAATAAAATAACAAAAAAATAAATAAAATAAAGCGATAAGAACAAAATAATAATAATAAGAATAAGAAAAATTAAATAAATAATAATTAATAAATAAGAGAAAAGACAATGGACAACTTAAGAGTTTTCCTCCTCCCATAGGCAATTATCCAGCTGACCTTTGAATTTCCCCAAACTGTCAGCCTCTACTACCCATGTAGGCAACTTATTCCAGTAATTTAAAACTTGCTGGCTAAAATAAAACTTCCTGCAATCCAGTCTAAACATCTTCCCCCCGTAAGTTGAAATTATGGCCCCTTGTTCTAGAATCATTTGTAACTGTGACAATCTCATTCTCATTCATTTTGCTTATGCCTCTCAGAGCCTTAAACACCTCCATCAAGTCTCCTCCAAAGTCCCTAGTTTCCAAGCTCTGCAACCCACATATTCGAAGTCTTTCCTCATATGGATGCCCTTTTGCCGATCTCACCAGGCGTGTTACACATCTCTGCACTTTTAAGAAGCACAATTCCTTTCTTTAGGTGCGATCTCCATACCTGAACACAGTATTCCAAGTGTGGTCTAACAATAGACTTATACAATGGGATTATGACGTCCTTATCTCTACCAGCAATTCTTCGATACATCATTGACTGAACACCATAGGCCTTCCTTGCAACCTGTCGACAATGCTCAGAGAACTTGGTCTGACCGTATTGTAACACTGGGTTACTGTTCCCAGGTGCACTACCTTACACTCTGCTGGATTAAAGCATAGCTGCCATTTTCTAACCATCCCTGAAGTCATGCACTAAGAATTTGCAGATGAAGGAACCACTGGGTGACAGTGATCACAATGTACTGATGTGGGAATTACTTAAAAATGTAACTACCATCAAGGCTAAAGGGAAGGGCTTTTCCTTTGGTAAAGGTGACTAGAGGGGTATCAGACAGTTTTTAAATTCTGTACAGTGGGATCAACTGATGTTGCTACCAAAGTTGAATTCTAAATGGGAAGCGTTCAGGGACTTAATTTTGGAGGCTACTAGCTTCATTACAACTAAGAAATACTGTTCAAGTTTTAGGCCTAAATGGATGTCAGATGAACTAATGAGACATGTGGCAGAGAAGAAAATGTATGCATATAAAGTATCAGGTGACACAGAAGTGTATGGCAGATATAAACTAGTCTGTAATCAAGTCACAAAGGAGGTTAGGCAGGTGAAGGCAGATTACAAGAAATCCTTGGCAAAGAATGCAAATAAAAACATCAGAGTTCTTTACTTATATAAACTCCAGAAGAAAAGGGATTAATCAGATTGGACCACTTAACATAGGTTGATTACTGATGATCATGCTTGGTAGCTGATAAACTGAATGAGTATTTTGCATCAACATTCACACGAGGAGTTATTCAATGAGAGGAGCGCCAGAGGTTTATCAAAATATAACAGGGAGCTAAGTGATTTTGTAATAACTGAGAGCAAAGTGGAGGAGAAATTGTTAATGTTAAACATAAAAAAGGCACCTGGGGTGAACAGGATCTATACAGTTATATTAAAGGAGGCAGCAAAGGAAGTAAGCAAACCCTTAGTCATAATTATGAGAGCTTCCTTGGACTCAGGGAAGGTCCCCATGGACTGCAGGTGTGCAAATGTATCACCAATTCACAAAGAGGATTCAAACGTTGACACATGTAACTATAGAGCTGTTAGTTTAAATTGTGTTCCAGGGAAAATAATGAAATCACTAGTTAAAGAAGCATTGCAGGATCATGTAGACAAGACTGCAGTAATAGTTAAGAAACAGCATGGGTTTAGCATTAGCATTAGTACAGGCATTTGATGCAAGAAAGCAAGCTTATGCAGCATCAGCCAAAAAAAAAAAAAAACCCACTTCCACTTCACCCCTCTGTTCGTTCAAAATACCTGTCCAGCTGAGCCTTAAACTTATTTAGGTTATCAACTTCCACGACAAGGGATGGAAGTCTGTTCCACCAACCAACCACCTGCTGGCTAAAGGCAAATTTTCGCACGTCTATCCTACATCTGTCTTTCCTAAATTGAAATTTATGCCCTCTTAGATGATTATTCTGAGCGAGAGGAAGTATCCCATCAGCATTGAGAATGCTCAAACCATTCAAGGCCTTATACACCTCTATCAGATCACCTCGCTGGTGCCTAGTCTCCAGACAGTGTAATTTGCAAAACTTAAGCCTTTCTTCGTAAGAGCACCCCTTTGTTCCATTCACTAATCTTGTTGCCCTTCTCTGTACTCGTTCCAGCAGCTCTACATCCTTCTTGAAATGAATCCTCCAGACCTGTATACAGTACTCTAGGTGTGGCCTGACCATTGCCTTATACAAGGGAATAATCACCTCCTTATCCCTGCTAGAAAAATTCCTATATATCATTGACAATACACCATGAGCTATACTTGTAGCCCGTCTGCACTGCTCAGAGAACTTCATATCTGCCTGCACAACCACCCCCAGGTCCCTTTCATTCTCTATCACTGTCAGTGTAGTACCACAGAGTTGGTACGTTCCTCTGGGGTTGCTGTTTCCCATGTGTAGTACTTTACATTTGTCAATGTTAAACTTCATTTGCCACCTCTCAGCCCATCAGTTCAACCTTTACAGATCCTGTTGCAGCAGCATAGTGTCAGTAGTGTCCTTGACAACCCTGCCTACCTTTGTATCGTCTGCAAACTTCGACATTAAGCTTGATATACCCTCATCAATATCATTTATGAATACAGAAAACAATTATGGACCCAACACTGAGCCCTGAGGGACTCCACTAATAACATTAGTCCACAACGAGCAGTGTCCATTGATTACCACTCTCTGTCTTCTCCCCCTCAGCCACCCCTTTGTCCATTGAAGCAATTTGCCTCCAATGCCACACTGCTCCAATTTGTGCAGCAGTCTTCCATGTGCAACAGTATCAAAATCCTTTCTAAGATCCAAGTATATAATATCAAAGTTATTCCCTGCATCCAGTTCCTTTCTGACTGCATCATAGTATCCAATCAAATTGGTCAGGCATGACTTCCCCTTAACAAAACCATGCTGGGTCTGAGCTATAACTGAAGTCTTGTCTAAATGATCCTGCAGTGCTTCTTTAACTAGTGCCTCCATTAATTTTCCTGGAACAGAAGTTAAACTCACAGGTCTATAATTACTTGTGTCAGCCTTTGATCCTCCTTTGTGAATTGGGGTCACATTTGCACATCTCCAGTCTGTGGGTACCTCCCCTGAGTCCAAGGAATCTCTCATAATTATGGCTAAGGGTTTGCTTACTTCCTTTGCTGCCTCCTTTAATATAACTGGATAGATCCCATCTACCCCAGGTGCCTTTCTTGTGTTTATCTTCAACAATTTCTCCTCCACTTTACTCTCAGTTATTTCAATATTCTCTAGCTTACTGCCAGAGTTGAATAAACCTCTGGCTTTCCCCTCACTAAATAACTCCTCATGTGTGAATGTCGATGCAAAATATTCATGTAGTTTGTTAGCTACCTGAGCAGGATCATCAATAGTTGACCCATCAATAACAAATGGACCAATCTGATTCATCCCCTCCCTTCTAGAGTTTACATAAGTAAAGAACTCTTTGCTGTTTTTCTTTGCATCCCTTGCCAAGGATTTCTCGTAATCTGTCTTCGCCTGCCTAACCTCCTTTATAACTTGGTTACAGATCAACTTGTATCTATCATAGGCTTCTGTGTCACGTGTTAATTTGTATCTATCCCATGCATGTTTCTTCTCTGCCATATGCCTCATCAGTTCATCTGACATCCAATTAGGCCGAAACCTTTAACAATATTTCTTAGTTGGTATGTAAAGCGTAGTAGCTTCCAAGATAAGTTATTTGAATGCTTCCCATTTTGCATTTGCTGTTGGTAACATCATCAGTTCGTCCCACTGTACTGAATTTAAATACTGTCTCAGTCCATCATGGTCGCCTTTACGAAAGCAATAACCCTTCCCTTTACCCCTATTGGTAGTTACCTCTTTGAGTAAATCCCACTTCAGCACACTGTGATCACTGCCACCTAGTGGTTCATTTATCTGCAGATTCTTAATGCATGAAGAATCACTGCTGATAATCAAATCAAGAGTATTCCTCCCTCTAGTTGCCTCTCGAACATGCTGATGTAGAAAACAATCATCCAATAAATCCACAAAAGCCTTGCTAGTGTGTGAGTGACCAGCCCCCAAATTCCAGTCAATATCTGGGAAATTAAAATCTCCCATTATAAGACTCTCTGAATTACTGGCCCACTCTATTTCCCTATACAGTTTCTTATTATACTCATCAGAGTCATTAGGCCTATAGCACACTCCTACTCTCAATTTTGATCTCCCAATGCTTATGTCACACCAAACTGACTCGACACTGCACTGTCCAGCAATGTCCACTGGCTTCACTTCCTTGGATTTTATGTATTTCTTAACTAATAGCATAACCCCTCCTCCCTTCCTATCCAGTCTATCCTTTCTGTAGACGTTGTACTCCCCAAATTCCATTTCTGCATTCCTTATATCTGTGTGACACCACGTCTCTGATATCCCAACAATATTTGCCTTTGATGTTTTTAGCAATACCTCAAATTCATCAAATTTATTTACTAAACTCCTTTGATGTAAACGCAAGTATACATGCACCTATTTCTATTCTTAGCTACCCTAACACAACCCCTGTGTTTACTTGTACCGCAATGACTCCCGGCAGAGTCTGAAATATCCTGCATCTTGTTTTTCAGGCTTCTGCTCATTCCAATAGAAGCAGTGCAAGAATCTCTTTCACCTCTGCCAGTGGCTACTGTTAATCTATTCGTCTTTGTCTCCCCCCAAGCTAGCAGTTTTCCGACCCACCTAACACTGCCTCGATAGCATCAACAAATATTCTTGTGCCCTTTCTATTTAAGTGTATCCCATCCCTGTAGAAGCAATCTCTCCTGTTAACAAGTACAGTCCAGGCTGAAAAAAATTCTACCCCTTGAGCCTTGCACAATTTTTCCAGGGCCGAATTGATCGACAAGGCTCTCATCATATACTCCCTCCTATCGTGTCTGGGCAGAATTGCAGATTCAACCCTATTTCACGGCTTTTTTTCAACAGTGACCTGTACTTGTTGAGCAATTCTGCCGGTCTCCTACTCTTGATATCATTGGTGCCAACGTGTACAACTATATCACCTTTTGTGCCCTTAAAAGATGATATCTGCTCTACATCGTCATCAACCTTTGACCCTGGCAGACATACCCTGGTCCTGTTCCACCTATCCTTTTTACAAAGCATGTTCCCCATTTCCCTGACAATAGAGTCACCAACAACTACTAGTTCCTTTGGGACCAGCGCATTCTGCCTTGGGGGTTGCCGCTGTGTTGCGCGACGACCAAGTGCAAGCTCTGGCGTTGATGTGGGCAGCTGAGAGCTTGATGGGCCCCTCAATTTAGTTCCTTCGAGGGCATCCACCCTGTCCTTCAAGCTCTCATATAGGCCCATAAGAACGCTAAGTTGTTGCCTGATTTCGATACACTCCTTGCATCGCGCACACACAAAGACATCCCCCATGGCAATATCATGTCCCGTACCTGAATGCTCCACAAACATCATGCAAGCTGTGCATTTTAGAAGGCTGTGATTCAGAAGGCAACTGCCCCCCTCAGTTCTCCTCTGAGCCACAGCACTTCCATTAGCTTGAGCCTTTTGTTTTGCTGCTCTGGTCTGAGTCATGATTTCTTTTAATTTAAATAAAATTTCAATTTCAGTTTATAACTCTAACTTATCTCCCAACACAGTTATAACGGGATATATATTTTGTAGTGTCAAGTATTAATTATCTCCGAGTTCCCTTTATATAACTTCCGTATCAGTTACGTATTAATTAATTATGTTACGTTTGTAATCTAAGTCGGTATATGTATTTAGTGAAAAGTACAATTTAAATGCCAACGAAGTTCAACAAGTTTAATAGATTTTACCGATCACTGGAATATTATAACCTATACTATACTAACGCTATCTAGGTTCGATATATAACGATCGTATGACAAAGACAAAGGCAGGAAGTTACGAACGGTAATCTATGGACACTTAAGTATTAATTAACTTTCAAATCTCGTTGTGTCTCAATTCAGAATAAACTAACGATCCTTACTAGGTCTATAAGCTACTTACAAAAAATAATTTGATGTAAAAAATATTCAATAAGAGGCTAAATATGGCTAAAAAAAAAAACTTCTCGTTCAGCGGAGTTGCAACTTGTAACACGTTTGTTAAAGGGAGGTCTTGTCTGACCAATTTGATTGGATACTATGATGTGGTCACAAAGGAACTGAATGCCAAAAATAATTTTGATATCACATATCTGGATTTCAGGAAAGCTTTTGATACTGTTGCACATGGAAGATTGCTGTACAATGGATAAAGGGATGGTTGAGTGGGAGACGACAGAGAGTGGTAATCACTGGACACTGATCTTTGTGGACAAATGTTATTAGCGGAGTTTCAAAGGATTCGGTGTGGGACCCATTGTTGTTTTGTATATTTATCAATGATACTGATGAAGGTATATCAGGTTTAATGTCCAAGTCTGAAGATGATATAAAGGTTGGCAGGGTTGTTATTGACAGTAAAGCCAGTATGCTACTCCAACTGGATCTAGATAAGTTGGGCAAATGGGCTGAATAGTGGCAACTGAAGTTTAACATTGACAAATGCAAAGTACCATATATGGGCAGCAGTAACCCAAAAGAAACGTACCAACTGTGTGGTACTATACTCAGGTAAGTGGAAAGTGAAAAAGACCTGGGGATAATTGTGCAGTCAAATATGAAGTTTGCTGAGTAGTGCAGAGAGGCTGCCAGGGCAGGTCATGGAGTGTTGTCAATGATATATGGGAATTTTGCTAGCAGGGATAGGGAGGTGATTATCCCATTATAGAAGGTAATGGTCAGGCCACACCTAGAATACTGTGTACAGGTCTAGAGGTCTCATTTTAGGAAGGATGTAGAGTTACTAGAATGAGTACAAAAAAGGGCAACAAGATTGGTGATGGGAACAAAGGGGTGCTCTTACCAAGAAAGGCTTAAGTTCTGCAAATTGCAGTGCCTGGAGAGTAGGCATCTGCGAGGTAATCTGATTGAGGTGTATAAGGCTTTGAATGGGTTGTGCAAGCTGAATGCTGATGGGATTCTTCCTCGTGCTCAGATTAAGAACCTGACGAGGCACAGATTCAAACTGAGGAAAGACAGTTCTAGAATAAATGTGCAGGTGGTTATTGTTATTTGGTTTTTAGGAGCATTAGCAACTAAGGCCATATTGCTTGGGATATGCGGTGGTCATTCTGTGACCTTTCCGCATCCTCCATATTTGGTGGTCACAGGCTCGAACCCCGGTCTAATCAAGAAGCATGTGCTAAGCACTGCTGCTCCTACCCACGGAGGCGCCAAAGACCATCAGTATTCCAGAATGAACTGTAAATTTTCATCAGAGCATTTTTTTCTTTATGCTGGAGTATATTCTGAAAACTGCATTTCACAATTTTTTGAGCGTCGTTCAGATAATCACCTGTTCTTTAAGAAAACACAAGTGAATCTGGAAAATTATTAAAACGAATTGAGGAGCATCATGTGGAATGTAATTTGTCTATATCATAAGTAAAGCAGGTATTGCAAGAAAGTAATGAGTCTGAAATGTCACAGTGAGCTATTATTTTCAATGTCAAAAAAAAAAAAAAAAAAAAAAATAGTTGTGGATCATTTTGTCAGAGAGGGATTTCGTCATTTGTAGAGAGGGATTCATGAATTTCGTTGTGAAAAAATAATACCAACCATAAGAAAACTTCTGCGTATTTTGAAACATGAAGAAAACTTGAATTTTTGGTGAGAATATTTACAACAGCTTCTCAAACAATGAGCTTTTCACTGAATATGGCTAATTTTGAATGAAAGGCAAAAATAACAAGCTCGGGAGATGTATAGCTTTGAAGAATTAAGAAATAGAGAACATCCTATTTTTCTGTTAAGGAAATCATGCTATTTATCTGTTAAGGTATTATTAATTGATTAAGTTATTGTTTATATTGGTGAATCTATTGTCCATTCTTCACATTTAAAAAAAACTTATATTGCCATTTGTCTGATGAGCAGTGAATTGAAATATCTATTGGAAAACACTCTCAACTTATAATAATAACACCTGCTGGTGAAGTGATGGTTTTATCAACAATGAACTTAGCCAAGTGGACAGGTGTGAGGGTGCATAAGTACATATGCTCTGAGTGATGGGATTCAAGCCCATGACTGCTAAATACAGTGCTATTTCTTGTATTCTCTCTACCTTGTAAACTTCTCTGAGTGTGTGGTTTTCCCAGAGTATAAACAAAAAAATTTATAATTTATTTATTTATTTTATTTAATAAATTGAATACAAAGACTGGGAATTACCATAACCATATGAACTTTGAAAATTTCAGCAGATTGGTAGAGCAACAACTCTTACTAAATTTACCATCTAATTTTGTTGTCATTAGCATTAGTAGAGGCATATTATGCAAGAAAGCAAGATTATGCAGCATCAGCCAAAAAAAAAAAAAAAAAAAAAACGCTCCCATATCACCCCTCCATTCGTTCCAAATATCTGTCCAGCTCAGCCTTAAATTTATTTAGGCTATCAACCTCCACAACAAAGGATGGAAGTCTGTTCCATCAACCAACCACTCGCTGGCTAAAGGCAAACTTCCGCACATCTATCTTTCCTCAATTCGAATTTATGCCCTCTCAGGTGATCATTCCGAGCAAGAAGAATCCCATCAGCACCGAGCACGCTCAAACTACTCAAGGACACATCCCAACCAGACCACCCCGCAGGCGCCCAGCCCCCAGACACTGCAATCTGCAAAACCCAAGCCCCCCGCAAGAGCAACTCCCACTCAATTCACCAATACCGCCCCCCCCCAAACTTGCCCCAACAGCTCCACATTCCCCCCCAAAAAATGAGGCCCCCAAACCACACTTTCTCGAAATGAGGCCTCCAGACCAGGCCACACCTTGAGTACTGAATACGGCACTCAAGATGCAGCCCGACCACCGCCCCACACAAGGGGACAACCACCCCTACCCCCGCCAGAAAAACTCCCACAGACCACCCACACTGCCCAGAAAACTCCACACCTGCCCGCACAACTACCTCAGGTCCCCCCCCCCCCCCCGTTCTCCACCGCTGTCAGTGCAGCACCACAGAGCCAATAGCCACTCCGGGGCCACTGCTCCCCCACATGCAGCACCCCACACCTGTCAATGCTACACCTCACCTGCCATCCCCCCAGCCCATCTGCCTAAACACCCCAGATCCCGCCGCAGTACTGCCATCAGTGTCCCCAACAACCCCCGCACCGCCCACAAACCCTGACACCAAGCCTGACACATCATCAACATTACTCACAAACACAGAAAACAACGGACACAACACCGAACCCTGAGGGGACCCCACCAACAACACCAGTCCACAATGAGCAGTGGCCACTGATTACCACTCTCTATCTTTTCCCACTCAACCATCCACAGCAGCAACCCGCTTCCAATGCCACACCGCTCCAACCTGCCCAGCAGTCCCCATGCATAACAACATCAAAAGCCTCTCCAAGATCCAAATATATGACATCAAAGCTATTCCCCGCATCCAGCCCCCCTGCAACCACATCACAGCACCCAACCAAACTGGTCAGGCAAGACTCTCCCTCAACAAAACCACGCCACGTCCAAGCCACAACTGAAGTCCCATCCAGATGACCCTGCAGCGCTCTCCCCCCAACCAGCACCTCCACCAATCCTCCCGGAACAGAAGCAAAACCAACAGGTCCACAACCACCTGTGTCACCCTTTGATCCTCCTTTGTGAATCAGGACCACACCCAAACACCCCCAGCCCATGGGCACCTCTCCCGAGTCCAAAGAAGCTCCCACAACTACGGCCAAGGGTCCCCCCATACAATTGGATATCCCTCCACACCGGGTGCCCCTTTTGCGCCCATCTCCAACAACCCCCCCCCCCCAGTCACCACAAAATCACCCAGTTCACCTCCGGGCACTCCCCTCCCGGAACGATCCCTCACGTGCGAATGCAGATGCAAAACACTCAGCCACCTGAGCAGGCCAGCCAAACCACCAATATTCAGAGGACCAATCCCACCCATTCCCCCCCTCCAGAGCTCACACAAGCAAAGAATCCCGCTGCTCCTCCTTGCATCCCCCGCCAAATACATCCAACAATCCGCCCCCGCCCGCCCAATCCCCCTTGTGACCCGGCCATAGACCAGCCCAACCTACCATACTCCACGTCACCACCAATCTATATGCATCCCACGCACCCCTCCTCCCCGCCACATGTCCCACCAGTTCATCCGACATCCATACAGGTCCAAACCCCAAACAACACCTCTCAGCTGGCATACAAAGCATAGTAGCTTGCATTGTCATAATGGACAATGCAAGCTAACATGGCATGCAAGTCAATAAAAACATATAAGTTTCAATAAAAAGATATCATAGAATGGTTATAAAAAATAATGTGTCATACAAACAGAAACCTACAGAAATCCAGAGTTTTTGGATAATCTCATGCAGTTGCAGCCATTTAATTAAACCAAAATATAAAATAAATAATATAATTGCAGACCATGGAATAATGTTTTACGGATACAGGAATGGCACTATATTATACCAACTTAAATCCTATTGAATTAGCTTACAGTTATATTAATATAGCAAAATATATTAAACACAATTTCATGTGATTGTCAAAATGGTCTACCTCACACTGATTTTGCTGTTCCAATCTTTCCTGAACATTGATGTTACCAATGGTGAATGTTAAATGTGAAGCCTTCAGGTACTTAATCTTGGAGGCTACTAGGCTTTTCACACCAACCAAGAAACACCACTCAAGATTCAGGCCCAAATGGATGTCGGACAAACCAATGAGCATTGCGGCAGAGAAGAAAAATGCACGGGATGCACATAAACCATCACGCGACATAGAAGCCTACAAAGATACAAGCTAGTCCACAACCAAGCTACAAAGGAGACCAGGCAGGTGAAGGCAGAACATGAGAAACACCCGGCAAAGGATGAAAAAGAAAAACAGCAAAGAGCTCCCCCACCCATGAAAACTCCAGAAGGAAAGGGACGAATCAGACCGGACCACCCAACACTGACGGGCCAACTATTGATGAACCCGCCCAAGCAGCTGACAAACCGAATGAGCAGCTCGCATCCACACCCACACACGAGGAGCCATTCAAGAAGTGGAACGCCAGAAGTTTATCAAACCCCAAGAGGGAGCCAAGTGACCCTGCGACAACCCCGAGCAAAGTGGAGGAGAAACTGCTAAAGTCAAACACAACAAAAGGTACCCACAGCAGATGGAATCCATCCAGCCACAATGAAGGAGGCAGCAAGGGAAACAAGCAAACCCCCAGCCACAACCATGAGAGCATCCCCAGAGTCAGGGGAGGCCCCCACACACTGGAGACGTGCAAATGCATCCACAATTCACAAAGGGCGACACAATCACAGACCTCCCAGCCCAACCTCCGCTCCGGGGAAAATAATGGCGTCACCGGCCAAAGAGGCAATACAGGACCATCCAGAGAAGACAGCAGCAACAGCTCAGACAGCACGGATCCGCCAAGGGGAAGCCGCATCCGACCAACCCAACCGGACACCATGATGCGGCCACAAAGGAACCGGATGCAAAAAAACAACCCTGATATCACACACCCGGACTCCAGGAAAGCCCCCGACACTGCTGCACGTGGAAGACCACCACACAAACCGGAACGGCACGGTACCAAGGGCAATGGATAAAGGGATGGTTGTGTGGTAATAAATGGATACTGCTCTATGCGGACCAATGTCACCAGCGGAGCCCCCCCAGGGCCAGGCACTGGGCCCAACGCTGCCCTGTGCATTTACCAATGACACCGATGAATCCATATCAGGCCCAACGTCCAAGTCTGCAAACGACACAAAGATTGGCAGGACTGCCAATGAAACCAAAGACAGCACGGCACTGCAACAGGATCCAGAAAAGTCAGGCAGATGGGCCAGGAAGTGAAAGCAACCGAAGCCCAACACCAACAAATGCAAACACCACACATGAGCAGCAGCAACCCAAGAGAAACGTACCAACTCCGCAGCACCACACCCAGGGAGGCAGAGAACGAAAAAGACCCGGGCCGCGCAGTCAGACACAAAGCCTCCCCGAGCAGTGCAGACGGGCCGCCAGAGCAGGTCACAGAGCCCTGCCGACGACACACAGGAACCCGCCAGCAGAGACAAGGAGATGACCATCCCCCTGCACAAGGCAACGGCCAGGCCACACCCCGAGCACCACATACAGGTCTATAGGCTTCACCCCAGGAAGCACGCAGATCTGCCAGAAGGAGCACAGAGAAGGGCAACAAGAATGGCAAGAGGAACAAAGGGGTGCACCCATGAAGAAAAGCCCAAGCTCTGCAAGCCGCAGCATCCGGAGACCAGACACCTGTGAGGTGACCCGACCGAGGTGCACAAGGCCCCGAATAGCCCGAGCAAGCCCAGCACCGACAGGACACCTCCGCCCGCTCAGACCAAGAACCTAAGAGGGCCTAAATGTGCAGGAATTTGCCTGTAGTCAGCAGGCAAAGTAGTTGATTGGTGGAACAGACGTCCATCTTCTGTTGTGGAAGTTGACAGAGTTAATAAATTTAAGGCTGAGATGGACAGGCATTTGGAACGAATGGAGGGGTGAAATGGGAGGGGTTTTTTTTTTTTTTGGAGGCTGATGCTGCATAAGCTTGCTTTCTTGCATCATATGCCTCTACTAATGCTAAGACTATCTAGGTCATTCTGAAGAAGCTCTGCTCGGCGGCAATCATTACCTACTCTACCAATCTTTACATCATCTGCAAAATTAGACATCACGCCTTCTATCCCTTCATCAATATCATTTATGAAAATAAAAATAATAAATAAAAAACACAGTGGTTCTAATACTGATTCTTGAGGAACTCCACTTCTTACATCAACCCAATCTGAGGAATAACCATTTATCACAATCCTCTGCCTTCTGCCCTGAAGCCATCCAGCTATCCATCTTAGGATATTTCCTGTGATTCCAACCTGTTCCAGCTTATAAAGTAACCACTCATGTGGGACTGAGTCGAATACTTTGCTGAAATCCAAATAAAAAATGTCTAAATTATTCACAAAGTCCAGCTCTTGAGTGACCCTGGCAGGAATTTGATTAAACATGATTTTCCCTTTACAAAACCAAGCGGAATATCCTTCAGTATTCCAACTTTGATCATTGTCTCCATGATTTTCCCTACTACTGAAGTTAGACTAACTGGCTGGTAATTTCCCACTTCACTCTTAGAACTGCCCTTATGTATTGGAGACACATTGGCACTTTTCCAATTCAAAGGAATCACTCCTTGGGTGATGCTTGCATAATTAGCCTCAATGATTCAATGCAGTCACTTGCCAACTCCCTTAAGATTATAGGGTATATAATATACCATCAACCCCATAAATACATTAAAAATAAAACTTTCTAGATAACGGAAAAATTGAAATAATGGCACCTGGAATCGAATCCCTGAAGGTGCCGTTATTTCGAAAATCTATTGTATTAAAAAGAGTTATTTTATTTTCTTAGTGATCACCTTGTTAATGAAGTTGCATTGCAGTAGGGTTGAGTGTTTTTCCACCATATCAGGTAGTATTTAACTCCTTATAGACATGTTTATTTTGACAGTTGGAACATTCTTAGTTCTAATGGACAGCTGATTGGTCACCTATGCTACAGCATTGTATAAATACTTAACATTTTATCTGGCTATAATTTAAAACTTATTCATCGGGGCTACGCCTACAAACCAACATGAAAATATGTTTAAGAAAATTCAAAATTCATTAATATATTGGACATTAGCATTGAGAGGAGAAGAGAGAGAGAGAGAGAGAGAGAGAGAGAGAGAGAGAGAGAGAGAGAGAGAGAGAGAGAGAGAGAGAGAGAGAGAGACCACCACACTTAAGATTTAAAAAAAAAATTAAATAGTGCAAATCTAATGGAATAATGCATATATATATATATGCATGTATAGTAATTATTAATTATAAAATAGTAATTATATTTAGTAAATTAAAAATAAATAATACACCATACTACAGAAGTATTAGGCAACAGTATGGACCATAGCCAATATTGCATATAAACAAGTTAGCACCATGAATACTACAACGAAACAGAGAAAAATGCTCGGTCTTAGACATGACCTCGCAGGGCCCAAATCTTCCCGAAAACTGTCACACAACGCCACCACACTTCTTGTGAATACACTGAAATGCCAACGAAACATAACACACAAGTGCATCCCATACAATGAAGACTATACAGATAGTCTACACCAGCAAAGTCTACTAAAATTTAATAAATGTAACAGTAAACTGTGTAAAACGTGACCATACACGTATAGCCATCACAGCCATAACACAGAAAATTCACCAATTTTTTGCCACACAAAAGGAGTAATATACCTGATAACATGTAAAGAATGCAACATCCAGTATATAGAACAAACCAGCACTGAACTACATATAAGACTAAATCTGCACCCATCTCAAATAAAGAAATATGGGGAAAAGCCACCCAAAGGCAGAAATAACACAGATACAGACAAATACACCAATGAAATAGAGCTAAGACACTTCCAAAAAACACAACTTCAATAATATCACCATAGCCATACTAGCCATCATGGAAAACACCAAAAAAAGGGAACTACTAGGAGATCTTTTCATTCTTCAATACAAATCCCTCTACCCTTATGGGTTGAACAATACGTTTAATGGTAGGAATTTCATCTACTCCAGTTATAAACAATACATATATGCAATTTTTCAATTAACAAAAAACATACAAAGTAACGGATTCAGAAAAAATAAAATTAAGCAAGATTATAATAGCTATAATACGACAAGACCCCAAGACATTAGCAATTTCGAAAAATTCCTCACGGAATGGGATACAGATCCCATTAACATAAAAACCATACATAACACCCTGTTTGCACTAAAACATAGCAAGCTAAACAAGATATACCATAAGATTTCTATCAAAAATATACATCTTAAACATGCATTAGAAGATATTAAATTCAGAATAGGATTAGTATACCCTGAAAAAAAAACAAAGAGTATTGCATAATAAAATTTCTAAATCGGGTTTATGACTATGTTAATCTCAGAAATATCATACAGAAAACTAAAACCTATCTTCCAATAAATAATATCAATATCAGACATAGATATGTTAAACCTATAGGAATGACTATCTATAAATACAAAAACACAATAGCCAACATGGGCATAACAGATCAGCCCTGTTTCAGTGATGAAGAAAAATACAAAAATTATATAGATCTGGCGACCTTAAAATTATAGAAGACAATACCCTACAAGAAGTAATGAGCAAAGGAACAAAATTCAGACCCAACTCCAAAATTTACTTAAAAAATATACACAAGTCCATTAATATGGATCTACTGCAATTTGCATACAAAACAGCACACAAATACAACACCCCAGATGAAGTATTTCAAATATGGATTAATATTACCACTAAACTTATCTTAACTAGATTCAGAGATGTCATGACACACCAATATGACCACAAGATATACAATTTAAATAGTATTAAGCAAAAAATCAAAAACCTACAAAACAAGTTCGTTATCACAAATATAGACAAAGCCAATAATAACTTCAGCATCATTTGTAAGAGATTCTATATAGACACCCTAAAACAGGAATTGGACTACAGTGACACATATAAGTTCATCAGCCCCACCCCAAACAATCACTAAAAAACTAATAGCAATACACAAGAAAATTAAATTAAAAATGGACAACGCCCTATATCCATACATTTACTGGATTCCCAAATTTCACAAAGACCCTACAGGGAAAAGGTTCAATCTGCACATAAGAATAATACAACTAGCAAAATAATGGAATCCAAAGTAAATGTTATAACTAGCAATATCACACATGCAAAATTTATCTCCAATAACAGACAGTACATTGAATATATTAGAAATAACCACAACAACAACAATGTATACACATGACTTCAAAAACTTGTTCACTAGTATATCACACAATTTGATAAAAGTACTATCCATATATTACATAGAATATCAAGATAAACCAGTACTGGAATATCAAGATAAACCAGTACTGTTTTTAAAAAACAGTACTGGAAAGACCTTATCAACCTTAATGTGAAAAACAATTACATACAGATGGGCAATAGCATTTATGTGCAAATAAGATGCGTGGCTATTGGTTCAAGTAGTTCATGCTCCATAGCCAACTTCTATTTGCACTTTTATGAAAATAAATATAAAGAAGACATCACATACTACAGGTACATAGATGATGATGTACTAGTCATCAACCATACAGATTTTAAAAATATGGCTAAAAAAATCTTTTCTGAAAATTTGGCTATAGAAAGAACCAACACAGAAAGCAACCTACAAGCCACCTACCTAGATAGTCAAATCACAATAACAAACGATTTAGTATACACCAAACACTACGATAAAAGAGACCTGTTTGGCTTCCCAGCAATTAAACTAACTAACTGGGAAACTAACTTGACCAAAAATATACACGGAAACATTATCAGAAACCAAACAAACAGAATTATACACATATGTAATAGCCCAGAAAGCATTATAACAGCTTTAATAAAACTGAAAAATACCCTTATCAAAAACAAAATACCTGTCAATTATATCAGACACCATATAAATGCAGCTGCACAAGCTAAACTCATACAGCAACCAACTCACATTAGTCCTGATAGTATCATAGAAAAAATTTTTTCCCACTGAACATAACTCTAATTAGAGCTATAATTTGGCCCTCTTTTGAACCCCAGGTTAATTGTGCATAGGTGTGGCTCGACACTTACCTGTATAGTACCTGGATGTTCAAATTCATAATTCCCCACAAGCAGAGTTATTAACACCAGGAATGTAAAAACACAGGTCTACATCACCATACAGGTATAATGTATTTGCCACTAAATTGAGATTTAATTATAAGTACAGAAACACAGAGTTAATATTCACAATGAAAGAGGCTGTATATATTGTAAATAGTTATCTCCAAGGGCACATACAGGGCTGTCATGCCTTAGAAAAGCGTTGCCAGCCCACACTCTACTGATAACACATTTAATTTTAATAACTATCAACCCCATCTTTTCCCATTTTATTTATTTTAATAAACACCATGTCAATTATTACCATTTATTTCTAATATTTTTAGCATGGTTAGATATCATATTGTATCTGCTTCCCACAATAATACAACAAGCTCTAATTTACAATCAACACCAGCCCACGCTCAGGAATGCAAAGAATGTGACATTGCCTATGGCAAGGTTAACTATCACACCACGGTCGAAACCTGATATGACTGCGCAATAAACAGTACCACACGCATAAAATCTAACCTTTGGCGGGAAATTGAATATTTTCAGACTGACCACCACAGGACATGGAGGTAATATACTATCATATTTCAATCTGTTACATACCTGTAGGGCTTTGAATCTCCTATCACAGTTTGCTGAAATATACGTAAACCACCTTGTTTATTTAAAATTAAGTACTTATATAATAAGTACATTTGTTCAATAAAATTACTCTCATAAATCCAAATTATCCATCAAGTAATTAACCCCAGCAAAACTGGTATAGAGATTACAGAAACGGGTATGTATAATACAGGGTGTTGGGAAAGTCACAGTTCACTTTTCTAATCATATTTTGTTTATATTTCAGATTTTGATCTCAATATGGTTTTAACAACTGAAGAACGTGTATGGCTCGTCGAACATGTATTCCAAGAAGGTGGTAGATACACAGATGTGGTGTGACAGCGATTTGCTGACAAATTCCCAGATACACCTGTTCCACATCGCAATACAGTTCATAACCTTGTTGATAAGTTTCGGGAAACAGGAGCAGTGGATGATGTGGAAAGCTGTGGAAGGCCAGAAAAGCTATCGGAGGAGAAACTATTGGATATTTTTGACAGTATGTGCAGAGTCCATCAAAATCATTATGAAAGTTAGCTCAGCAGCATAACATTGGTCTTGGAACTGCTCATAAAGCCGTCAGAAAGAAATTGAAGCTCTTCCCATACAAAATAATGGCGGTACATGAACTGAAAGCAACTGATCATGAAAAACTAATACACTATTGCAGATGATTTCACCGATTTATTGAAGAGAATACAGCTAATGTGTTGGATGTGACCTTTTTCACCGACGAAGCATGGTTCCATCTCTCGGGTTATGTTAATTCGCAAAATTCAAGATTGTGATCATTCGATAATCCTCCCACTTTGCACGAAACACCCCTACATGATTTCAAGGTTGCTGTGTGGGTTGCGATTTCCAGATGTTGAATTGTTGGCTCTATTTTCTTTATGAACACAATAAACAGCAAGCGCTATTGTTTGGAAATTCTTCACACCTTCATCAGTCAGATGACAAGTGAGGAAATCAATTACTCATAGTTTCAACAGGATGGTGCTACTGCCCACACATCTCACAGATGTATGCAGTTATTAAAGGAATGTTTTGGAGACCACATTATTTCGACAGGCGTGTAGCCCTCGCTCACCAGATCTAAATCCACCAGACTTTTATCTATGGGGAGCAGCTAAATCTGCAGTGTATCGAGCTTGTCCGCACACGCTGGATGACTTGAAAGCAGCGATAACAGCATTCATTCAGTTTATTTCAAGTGAGCAACTGATAGCGGTGTTTAGAAAGATAAGAAGGATCCAAGCCTGTATTGGTGCTAAGGGGGGTCACTTTCAACATTGTTTACAACTGTCATTCATATTTACCTCCTATATTCTATATTGAAACATGTCTGTTAATAAATATATAAGTGCACAGTGACTTTCCAAACACCCTGTACATTCCTCTATTATGGCTATATGTCTGCTCAAAGCCCCTGAGGAGTAGCAGAGATATTGCTAAATGGAAGAATGTTAATTTTCATTAATTGTCACTAACTTTTGCAAATTGCTCCTGCTTTCTTTATAATTTCATTAATTTTGTTGTTTTTTATATGTATCTTATATTTTTATATGTACTTATATTTTATATGTAAGGCTATCATATATGTAAGGATATCAATACCAGGGCTAAGTTTGAATATAACTAGCGAGTTGATTGGGGTCGCTACAATCCTGATGCTCCCACGTAGTACAACAATTTAAAAACAAAAATGTAAAACAAGTTAAGTATATATATACTTAACTTGTTTATATGCATGTATATATACATATAATTATCGTAATACAACAGAATACTGATAGTGATGGTGATGTCGGGCCCAGCAGGTGTCAGGGCTTTCCAGGCTGTCAACTTGCAAAATCCCTGTTGTAGAATCGGGACATGGAACTTACAAACAATGTTGAAATGTGGAAAGCTGGAGAGTGTCAAAAGAGAAACTCACAGGAATAGTATTAATGTGCTTGGAGTGGCGGAGATAAGATGGAATGAAATGGGTGATTTTTTACGTGGAGGCTACAAAGTTGTGCACTCTGGAAGTAGTGGCAGTTGGGGGGGGAGACAATTATGACAGGAATATTCAAGAGAGCACAAGCAGATGTGGAATTGTTGGGACATAAACCTATCATATTCAGATTTGCAGTGAATCCGGTCGACATGGTAATTATACAAATTTATATGCCAACCACAAATAGTGCTGATGAATTAGTTGAGGAGGTATATGAACGATTGGAGGAATTAATACGAAAAACCAGATCAAGAGAAACGTAATAATTATGGGGGATTGGAATGCGGTGGTTGGAGAGAGAAGGGAAGAAAAGACTGGGGAATTTTGGTCTGGGTGTGGGAAACACAAGTCAACGCTTACTGGAGTTTTGTAGATTGAACGAAGAATGGAATAAGCAAAAAGGTTAATTCCCTTCCAAAAAAGAAAGTCTAATGATAGCAAATATGTAGCTTAAGGCACCACTTCGCAGAAGATATACATGGAAGAAACCTGGTGACTCACGAAGGTACCAAATTGATTACATTTTAGTTAAACAGAGATACCGTAACCAAGTGAAGAAAGCAATGTCCTATCGGGAAGCAGACAGGACATTGCACAGGAGATTCAGATCACTCACTCATGAAGATGAATGTGGAACTAAAACTGAAGAGCATGAATAAAAGGAAATCCATTCTTGAGATGGAAAGTTAAGAAATTGAGACAGGAGAGTGCAAAAAATGTTTCAAGATCTGACCAATGTAATTGCTGCTGAGGAGACTACGAACAATCTAGAGCAAAAGTGGTCTTTAATCAAGGAAATGACTTGTAAAGCTGCACTGGTGGATCTGGGTAAGAGTGAAAAAATTAGGAGGAAGCTTTGGATTACAGATATTTTACTGCAGAAAATGGATGAGAGTAGAGTCTGAAAGGCCAAAAAAATTATGTTGATGATCAAAGTAACTATTGTAAATTGAAGAATGAAATTGATAGGGAATGTAAAAAGGCTAAAGAACAGTGGTGGGCAGAGAACTGTCAAGAGATTGAAACACGCGAACAACAAGATCAGGTGAACTTGGAGCATAGAAAAATCAGAAAATTAACTAGAAAAAGTAGCGGAATCCAAAAAAGAGCAATGTAGGATGAAAAGGGAATTACAGTACCAAACTTCGAAGAACAAAAGGAAAGATGGAGGAGATATGTTGAAGAACTTTATGACAATTCAAGCACATAGACATGGAGGAATAAGGCACTACAAGAACAAGAAAACATGGAGGAGGAAATATCAAAAGATGAATTCAACACAGCCTTAAAAAAGTCCCTTAGCAATAACAAAGCACCAGGAATTGACAACATACATGCAGAGCTTTTAAAATACAGTGAAGAAAATCTGAACAAAGCTTTATTTTCACTGATAAAAATGATATACAGGGATGAGAGTTGGCCAGAGGATAAAGATTCTGCTGAAAGTTATCAAAGTCCATATGGAGAGTCATATTGAATAATTTCTGGATGTTTGATGGTGCAGTTTCACAGAGGCAGATCGACAAGCGATGCTATTCAATGTTGAGCATGTTGGGAGAGAAAATGTATAACATGGGAAGAAACCTCTATGTGTTTTGTGGATTACAAGAAAGCGTTTGATAGAGTAATCTGGGGAGAACTATTCCCATTGCTTGAGAAAACTGATTGCAAGAAGAAGATTGGTCTGATCTATGACTTATATAGAAGACAAAATGCGGTGGTCTTTTTTGGTCTATCCATAAGATAAGAGTGAGGGGAGAACTGACAGAAAAAAAAGCTAAAGTTAAAAAGGGAGTGAGACAGAGATATTTACTTTCATCTGATTTATTCAATGCTTTTGCCGAAGTGATAATAAAGGAAATAAGAAGTGGGGGGTTAAAATAGGCAAAAAGTACATACAGGCTATTGAGTTTACAGCCGATCAGGCCATACTAGCGGGTTGCCCTGCTATGCTGCAAAAAATGATCAAAAGACTAAATAAGAAAGTACTGAAGCATGGAATGAAGATAAACATGATGAAAACAAAGGCAATGATGATTGGTAAAAGGTTAATTCCCTTCCAAATTGACATCAATGGAATAAGAATAGAACAGGTAGAGCATTTTAGTATCTGGGGCAGTTATTTGCATAGGACATTTCATGTCAAACTGAGATACAATCCAGAATTGCAATGACAAAACAATCTTTCAATAATAAACTGTCGTTGATTACACAGAAGATGTCACAAGAAATTAGGAAGAAGATAATAAAGACATATCTGGTCAGTGGCACTATATGCAGTGGAGATATGGATTCTAACAAAGGAAAGAGAGACAAAAAGAATCTTAAGGCCTTTGGAGATGTGGTGCTGGTGCAGGATGCAAAAAATTAAATGGACTGAAAAAGTGTCAAACATGGAAATATTAAGACGTGTCCAAGAACAAAGGAAAATTCTAGGTAGAATAAGATCAACTAGACTCAAGTGGGTGGGCCACGTGATTCGACAGGGTGGTTTGTTTCTGGATGCAATGGAGGGGATAGTGGACGGAAAATGCCCTATGGATAGACCAAAAAAGACCACCAGGACGATGCTGGATGAAGCAGGACTTAGAAATTTTGAGGAACTAAAACAAACAGCACGGGAGAGGTAAAGATGGCAACAGCTCATCAGAGGAACTGATGAGTCACAAGACTGAATTACTACTGATGCTTCCCTGTAAATTGTGCAACGAAAATCAGTTATCCGAAATACCCTTGTCCCAAATGTTTCTAATAATAACATTCTATGGTACTCTCCTGATGAAGGTAGAAATATTAAAAATATATTAAAATTTTTAATTTCAATTTTGAAAAAAATTTTAATTGTTTAATTTTTAATTTAAATTTTTTTTAAATATTTAAATATTAAAAAAATGATTATCTGAAAGAGTCTTGTCCCAAATGTTTCGGATAACCTGTATTCTATTGTACTCACTGGTTGAAGGAAGATTTACACTAATTTTGTAACCATCCTTTTTTAATTTAAATTTATGTTCCCTGGTATGTGTTGCCTATGGATGAGTACTGAGCAAACTAAATAAATAAAATTATATCAGCATTTTATTTATTTAGTTTACTCAACCCTTTTAAAGTCTTAAACACTTCAATTAGGTGACTATGCATATTCCTAGTTTACAAACAATGCAAATAGCAGAATCTTGGTCTTTCTTGGTAAGAATAATCCAGTAGAAGCTTTGTAGAAGCTATTGCAGGTGTAACTCAAACATAATAACCCCATAGTTTGCCACCTACAATCAATTTGGATCACATATCAAGCAGAAGACTGTGCTAGCTCATCTTTTTGTGGTTGTCGGCCTATAAATGTTAAAACTTAAACAGTAGTCTGCAGGACATATTCACACAGTTATGATTTTAGTATACTCAAAGCCAGTTTTGCTATCATGTTTTCAATTTCATTCCTTCATCTTCTAGCCAAGTTCTCACACCACCTAAATTCATATCCTTTTCGTCACTACTGTACAACACATTCTGATACTCCTTATCATTGATTTCATTTAAATAAAAACGAACGATGTAATCATTTAATAGCTTTTCCATGAATTTATTATTGTACTCTACTTTATTTCATTCTAACTTTGAATGAAATAAACCAGAATAATATTCAAATCTTCACAAAGTTAAAGGATCTTACCACTATGCAATCTATCTGTAGAGGGAAGCAGGGTAGGAATCTCTTGGAAGGTTAATTTTTTCTGTCATAATCAGAAAATTTTGATACTCATTAAGTTTGTTTCTTCTGTGTCAATTTCGTTGTCTTTTTGAAAATTGGGAGAAATACTGGTAATCAATTGGATTTGTGGATATTTTTAATGATCTCCAGCTTTCACTTTCTCACCATTGTAATGAAGTGAAGGAAAAGCTATTTTGCACCTGGCATCCTTTTTTCTTGTGCTATTATTCAATCTGTTCATGCAAATTCCCACAGAATTATTCCTATTTGTTATCAGAAATTTATTACTGTTTGTAAAAAGACTGTGTACAGTCCAATTCTTTAGATGTTGTTGCTCCCCATTGTCTAGTTTCAATATTCCAATCTTGGTTATTACTACACCTTTCCAAATTTACATTAACATGTGATGAGGTAAGTAGAGAATGCTTCTGTTGTCTCCAGTGGATCACATGTTTTGCTGGAAAAGATGTTCACCTTGGCTGAATTTCCTTCTGCACTCACATATGATATGTGAGATTTGAGTGACATTATTCCAATTGTTCTAGTGTCAGATTGTTTCATATTCTGACTCTCCATTTATCTCTAATCATTTGGTAGTTCAAGTTAATGCTATGCTCTTTTAGCATAGTGTGACGACATCTGATGAAAATTCTCTTTTCATTGCTTATTCAGTCATCTTATTAAACTATTTTCCAGAAGTATAATAAATAAACCTCTTGTTATGTTTTTGTTTCAAATTTTCATCTGGTTCTTTGCTTTAATCATTTTTAATGTATGGTATTGGCTTGCATTTATTTCAATGGTTGAGGTAAGTGGAGGAATGCTTCACCAATGGATCTCACGTCTAAATTATATTCTTTTTCATACTTTAGCAAACAACTATCTTTACAGCTTACAGTTCAAAAACACTATCTTTACAGCTATCACAAAATCTACCAAAAGGAAAGTTTTCCGTACAATATGTATGCCATGGTGGACAAATAACCTAACGATTCAACGTCGCATGATTAATCACGCTAGGTGACTTTATCAAAAAGCAAAATGTAATAGACAGCTTTTACTTGTGGTCAATAGGTTACATTTAAATTATAAAAATGAGAAGAGGATATATACTAAAGCAATATATAATAGGGAAGTAAAATCTTAGCAGAATTTTGTACATACGACTGGAAATCAAGAACTGTGGGGTCTCATATATAAAATCAGTAGAAATAAATTAACTCCTTGTGATATCTTTAATACAGTAATCTCAAATAATATTGAAACTCTGAACTAGATGCAAACTATCAATCAAATACTTGAGACTTTTTCCCAATGATGATAGAACTCTTGATTCTGCCTATCATTCTGGAGTTGGGAAAGAAAATTAGCAATATGATGCTCCCATTTCTACTCCTTTATTTTCTATGGAAGAGCTTAAAAATGCAGTTTCTTCCATCAGTAATAAGAAATGCCCAGGTACTGATTTACTGGAAAGCATTTTCATAAAAAGATTCTTCTCTATTAGGCCAAAACATCTTTTGAAACTCTACAAGTGTCTTGAAGCTGGGAATTTTGCTGTTACTTGAAAGTCTGCTCTCGTTAAAATAATCCCAAAACTAGGTAAATCACTAAGTAATCCTAAATCATACAGGCCTATCACTTTATTATTCCACTTAGGCAAATTATTAGAAAAACCATGGTATACAGATGTAAACTTCTTTTGGAAAATAATCTATCTTCCTCTCTTCAGTATAGATTTAAGCCCAGTTGTAGTTGTGAAGATGCACTTTTTGAATTGAAAAAGTTTTTTTTTTTTTTTTTTTTTGGCTGATGCTAAATAAGCTTGCTTTCTTGCATCCTATGCCACTACTAATGCTAATGCTAATTTAAATTTTGTAACCTTTCTAAAGTTCAAATTTTACCTAAATAATGATTGTTACAAGATCCACTAATAGTACGAATTCCAAGTGCATCATGACTCAGATGAAATTGCCAGCAGACATTTCCAGTTGGTTATGAGTTTGTTGATGTGTAGCCTGTGGCTTGTATTCTAAGATTGGTCTAGTAGACAAACCTAGCTGAACTGATGATTCTTTTCTTTGTACCTGGTGTAAGGCGTGTATAGATCTTAAATTAGAGCTTGGTGCATTATGAGAAGAATTTGAGTCACTGCAGGAACAAGTGCTTGCCCTAGAAACAAATATAACTGGGAGCTTGTCAGGGTCTCAAGTATTTTGTAATAGTAATAGAGGCATGTGATGTGATGCAAGAAAGCAAGCATATGAGCTTATGTAGCATCAGACAAAAAAAAATTCGCCCAACCATTCTTTCTAAATGTTTGTCCAGTTCCTCTTTGAATTTATTTAATCTATCAACTTCCACAATGACAGATGACAACATATGATGCAAAAAAAAAAAAAAAACAAAAAAAAAACCCTTCCTGTTTCACCCATCCATTCAATCCAAATGGTTGCCTAGTTCTGTCTTGAATTTAATTATGCTGTCAATTTCCACAACAAAGATGAAAGTTTGCTCCAGCAATTGACCACCCTGTGGATAAAAGCACATTTTCACACATCTATTCGACAACCGTATTTCCTCAATTTAACTTCATGCCGCCTCAGGTGTGAATCTGAGCAAGAGAAAGAATCCCATCAGCATTCAGCTTGCTCAAACTATTCAAAGCCTTATACACTTCAATCAGATCACCTCACAGGTTCCTAGTCTCCAGACGCTGCAATTTACAGAAGTTAAGCCTCTCTTTGTAACAGCAACCCTTTGTTCCACTCACTAATCTTGTTACCTTTCTCTGTACTCATTCTAGTAGCTCAACATCTTTCCTAAAATGAGTTCTCCAGACCTGTATGCAATACTCAAGGTGTGGCCTAACCATTGCTTTACACAATGGGATAAACACCTGCTTATCCCTGCTATCAAAATTCCTATATATATTGACAAGACCCTATGATCTACTCTTGCAGCCCGCACTGCTCAGAAAACTTCATATCTTTTCTCTCTTTTTTTTTTTTTGTTAGTTGTTGGTGCATTGGCTTCTGTGGCCATAATGCACTTTCCAAAGTTTTTGCTTTTTTACTCCAATCCAAGCCCAAGGCAGGATTAGAACCCGCGACCTTTGGGTTGCCAGGCAGGCACTTTACCCACCTGGCTAGCACGGTCAGCACTTCATATCTGACTACACAATTACTTCCAGGTCTTTTTCATTCTCCACAATCCTGAGTATAGTAACATACAGTTGGTATGTTACTCAGGGGTACTTTGCATTTGTCAATGTTAAACTTCAGTTGCCACTTTTCAGTCCATCTGCTCAACTTTCCTAGATCCTGTTGTAGTAGCACACCATCCTTACTGTCATTAACAACCCTACCAACCTTTGTATCTTCTGTAAACTTGGACATTAAGCCTGATATACCTTCATCAATATCATAGATAAATACAGAAAACAACAATGAGCCCAGCACGGACCCTTGGGGAGCTCTACTAATAACATTAGTCCATTGATTACTACTCTCTGTCTTTGCCCACTCAACCATTCTTTTATCCATTGTAAGTAACTTTCCCTTAATGTCATACTGCTCCAACTTGTACAGCAGCCTTCCATGTGCAACAGTATCAAAATCCAAGTATATAATAATCAAAACTATTTTTTGCATCCAGTTCCTTTGTGATCACATCATGGTATCCAATCAAATCGGTCAGAGAAGACTTCCCCTTAACAAACCCATACTGCATCTGAACTATAACTGCAGTCTTATCTAGATGATCCTGCAGTGCTTCTTTAACTAGTGACTCCATTATTTTCCCCAAACATGAGTTAAAATAACAGGTCTGTAATTACTTGTGTCACCTTTTGATCCCTCTTTCTGAACTGAGGATACATTTGCACATCTCTAGTCCATGGGAACCTCCCCTGAATCCAAGTATGCTCTCACAATTATGGCTAAGGGTTTGCTTACTTCCTTTGCTGCCTCCTTTTATATAACTGGCTAGATCTACTCCAGGTGCCTTACTTTTGTTTAACTTCAACAATCTCTCCACCACTTAGCTTTTAGTTTTTACAAAATCATCTAGTTCCCTGCAGAATTCCTGATATGTGAATGTAGATGTAGATGCAAAATTTTCATTCATTCAGTTTGTCATCTATTTGAGCAGGATCATCTACAGTCAAACCATTGATATCAAGTGGACCAATCTGATTCATCCTTTTCCTTCTAGAGGTTTATATAAGTAAAGAAGTCTCTGCATCCTTTGTCAAAGATTTCTCTATATCTATCTTTGCTTGTCTAACCTCCTTTTATGAGAGCTTCTTTGGACTCAGGGGAGGTACCCATAGACTGGAGATGTGCAAATGTAACCCCAATTCACAAAGGAAGATCAAAGGCTGACACAAGTAATTATAGACCTGTTAGTTTAACTTCTGTTCCAGGTAAATTAATGGAGGCACTGGTTAAAGAAGCACTGCAGGATCATCTAGACAAGAATTCAGTTATAGCTCAGACGCAGCATGGTTTTGTTAAGGGCAGGTCTTGCCTGACCAATTTGATTGGATACTATGATGTAGTCACAAAAGAACTGGATGCAGGGAATAACTTTGATATTATATATTTGGATCTTAGAAAGGCTTTTGATACTGTTGCACATGGAAGACTGCTGCACAAATTGGAGCAGTGTGGCATTGGAGGCAAATTGCTGCTATGGATAAGGGGATGGTTGAGTGGCAGAAGACAGAGAGTGGTAATCAATGGACACTGCTCAACGTGGCCTAATGTTATTAGTGGAGTTCCTCAGGGTTCAGTGTTGGGTCCGTTGTTGTTTTCGGTGTTTATGAATGATATTGATGATGGGATATCAAGTTTAATGTCCAAGTTTGCAGATGATACAAAGGTTGGCAGGGTTGTTAAGGACACTACTGATGCTATGCTGCTGCAACAGGATCTGGAAAGGTTGAACAGATGGGCTGAGAGGTGGCAAATGAAGTTTAACATTGACAAATGTAAAGTACTACATATGGGAAACAGTAACCCCAGAGCAACGTATCAACTCTGCGATACTACACTGACAGTGGTGGAGAATGAAAAGGACCTGGGGGTAATTGTGCAGGCAGATATGAAGTTCTCTGAGCAGTGCAGACGAGCTGCAAGAGTAGCTCATGGTGTCTTGTCAATGATATACAGGAATTTTTCTAGCAGGGATAAGGAGGTGATTATTCCCTTGTATAAGGCAATGGTTAGGCCACATCTTGAGTACTGTATACAGGTCTGGAGGCCTCATTTCAAGAAGGATGTAGAGCTGCTGGAACGGGTACAGAGAAGGGCAACAAGATTAGTGAATGGAACAAAGGGTTGCTCTTACGAAGAAAGGCTTAAGTTTTGCAAATTACAGAGTCTGGAGACTAGGCACCGGCGAGGTGATCTGATAGAGGTGTATAAGGCTTTGAATGGTTTGAGCATGCTCAATGCCAATGGGGTTCTTCATCTTGCTCAGAATAATCACCTCAGAATAATCTACTCCTCAATAAATTCAAATTGAGGAAGGACGGATGTCGGAAAGATGTGCGGAAATTTCCCTTTGGCCAGCGGGTGGTTGGTTGGTGGAACCGACTTCCATCATTTGTTGTTGAAGTTGATAGCCTAAACAAATTTAAAGCTCAACTGAACAGGTATTTCGAACGAACGGAGGGGTGAAATGGGAGTGGTGTGTGTTTTTTTTTTTTTTTTTTTTTTTGGCTGATGCTGAATAAGCTTGCTTTCTTGCATCATATGCCTCTACTAATGCTAATGCTAATAACTTGATTACAGACTATCTTATATCTACCACAGGCAGTTGTGTCTCCTGATAATTTGTGTCCCATGCATTTTTCTTTTCTGCCACGAGTCTCATAAGTTCGTCAGACATCCATTTAGGCCTAAACCTCGAAGAGTACTTCTTAGTTAGTTAAAAAGCCTAACAGCTTCCAAAATTAATTCCTTGAATGCTTCTCATTTAGGATTTGTTGTTGGTAACATCAACAGTTAGTGTCACTGTATAGAATTTAAAAACTGTCTGATACCACTGTAGTCACCTTTACAAAAGCAAAAACCCTTCCCTTTCCTCCCCCCATGCTGATGGTAGTTACATCTTTGAGTAAATACCACATCAGGGGATTTACACTGTGACCACAGCCACCTAGTGGTTCCTTTATCTGCAGATTCCTAATGCATGAATAATCACTGCTGATAATCAGATGAAAGGTATTATTCCCACTTGTTGCTGTAAAAAACAATCATCCAATAAATCCACAAAGTCTTGCTAGTGTGCAAGTGACCAACCCACAAGTTCCAATCTATATCTGGGAAGTTAAAACCCCCCATTATAAGACAATCGGATTTACTGGCCCACTATTTCTCTGTAGAGTTGTTCATTGTACTCATCAGTGTCATTAGGCCTACATCACACTCCTACTCTCAACTTTGCTTTCCTGGTGGTTATGTCACACCAAACTGACTCAACACTGCACTGTCCACCCATGTCATGTCAACTGGATGTACTTTATCAGATTTTGTGTGTTTCTTAACAAACATTGTGACCCTTCATCCTTTTCTATCCTGTCTATCCTTTCTCTGCGCATTCTACTCCCCAAATTCCAATTCTGCACTGCTTATGTCTGGGTGAAACCATGTCTCTGATATCCCAACAATATCCGCCTTTGATGTCTTCGCCAGCACCTCAAATTCATGAAATTTATTTATTATACTCCTAGCATTGTTGTGCATGCAAGTATACATAAACCTATTCTTACTCTTCTTACCCTAACACAACACATGTATTTACTTGTTCCATGATGACTCCCAGCAGTCCTTGAAATCCCCAACAACTCACTTTCCAGGTTACTGCTCATTCCAATAAATGCAGTGCAAGAATCACTTTCAGCTTTGCCTGTAGCTACTGTTAATCTATTAGTTAATTTAATAAATTTACAATATACTACAGAATTTGAATTAACAAAAAGTATTACAGAACTGTTAACAAAACTTTAACACTAATTAAGTTAAATTTAAGCTACCAAACAAAAGTTACAAAGTTCCCACCAAAATATTGATAACAAAGGCTATTTGAATATTGTACAGGGAATACCAACTCTGTTAGACCAAGGAATATATGATTCCACTAAACAGACAACAAGAAAAGCATCTTCTGAAATTGTTAAGTCAAAATAGGTTGACTAGGGACTCGTGTTTTTGTTGAGTATGGCTGATTTGTTGGCCTGAATAAAGTATGTGAGTTTTCTAGTAAAGAAACTATTATCTTTATGTATGCTAAAAACATGAAGGTTACCAGTTCAGATTACAGATCCAATGAACATCTTTGGCACTTGCATGGGATGCAATAGAAGGTACCTCTGGCTTTGGAGGGATCAGAGGAGTCAGAATCAAGTTCAGCCCTCAGAGAAGGGGCTGATTTAAAATAAGTTTTTATACCAAACAGGCTGCTACTTCTGAGGGGTCTCTCCAAAAATATTACAATTTATAGGAGAACCTTATCTAGGCCCTGTTTCTGATGTAACTCGCAACTGGATTACTTTTCAAACTTAACAGATGGGTACCTACTGTTGATAAACTCATGAAATTCAATAAGAGCATGGTCATGGTTTGCCAGACTGGAAACACATCATTGACAAACAGTACCCAAACAGTAATGGTTTAAATCAATTTAAACTTTACTTCAAAATTTAATTTCACATTGTTTAAAGAACAATATATTGATTCTAATAAAATTAATCTTCCTAATTTGATTACTGATAATGCTTTATCATTATTCATATATTTTTGTGATTAGTACTTAATTCACTTATTCAATTTTAATGGAAAAAACCTGTTAATTTTACTTTAATTTATTTATCATTTTTAAATTACTATCTTAATTCTCCTTTTTTTTGTCCCCCCCTGCAACAACTTTCCTTTTCTTTAATTATTTTTAGGTATAGATAAATATTTTCTTGTGCTAATTCTTAATTCTAATTTTAACAATTACCTCTTCAATTTTGAATTTAATTTTGTTCTCAATGACAGAGTAATTTTAGCTATTGCCTGTAATGGTAAAATCAATTTGAGATATTTGTTTTGGTAAACAATTGTCTTAGTATCTTTTGTGCAAAATCCTTAGATAAAAAAAAAAATTATTTAGTTTACTAAACTAATTAAACATGCTAATTAGTTTTTACATTGATTACTGTAGGTGGCATTAGTTTAGAGTAGGGTGACCAGTTGCAAATTACCAAATTTGGACAAAAATTTGTTTTAAAGGCATGAAATTTGGGACAAGGTTTAAAAAAAGGAGAGAACAATAAGACTGTCACATTTAGTAATATGTTCTCTAAAAAAGATAACATACTAAAACATCATAAAATAGAAAGTATGCTTTAATATATCATAAAAACAATTACATTAATATATTTGAGGATGAAGCTATTATGCAAAAAAATAAATCAGAAGACAAGGTTTAAGTGAACAATATTTTACTGAATTTCCTCCTGCCTAAACATATTTTTAACATCTCATAAAAATCTCTACACACTAAATTTATGTAAAACAAAATTAACTTTTTTTTTTCCCATCCACTCAGTTTCCTTCACCTGACCCCTGAACGTTCATTACGGAAAATATTTTTTCAACCTATCCATTATGTGTGAAATGACAAACAAAAAGCCACATAATTTTTCTATTTCTGAAGTCTCTTAAAAACAAACTTCAAACAAAGAGAAAAAAAAGTCAATATCCACACCAGTCATCATTCCACACTTTCAGCTCTTTAAAATGAAATTTTTAAGCAAAGAAAATTGACTAATCAATAACTGTATCAATCTGAAGCTGCGTATAAATAATATTTTTATACATATTTGGTATTGTCCTTTCAAACTGATGTACTTTTTAAAAACATCCATTCCATAAAATTGAATTTATTGAAGGTTTCAGCCCAAATTTGATAAAACAAATTTTGCAAATTTTTTTTATCATATCAAACATCAAATTATATTCATATTATGTTATATCTTCACCCTGAACACTATCATTAGTTAAAACTTTGAAGCACTTTTGGCATATGCAGCAGTTGCTAATAATTCCTGTGTCACATTTTGAATACTTTTCTCAGTCATTACAAACCTATTACCTTTCAAAAAGGTTTATGCTTGAGTAACAGGGAAAAAAAGTGAATCTGGTGAATATGGTGGATGGGGACCATGGTAATGGAGTATTTTAAAATAAATTCTTCAATGGAAAGTGCTAAGTGCATAGAGACCAATTCTCCAAAGCCAAATTTTCCAGTTATTTTTTCCAAACAGTATCACACACAATAGCCATGCAACTTTATACTAGTTTCATTATGAGTGTGATCAAAAAGGTTTGGCAATATCTGGTGACTCATGTACAGTGGTAACACATGAATTACCTGTTTATTTGCAGTCAGTCCAATTAGTACGCTTTGAACAGATGGTGTTTTATGTGGTTTTTTTTTTTTTTTTTTTAATTTTAACCTGAAGCAGCGAACATCAGGTTTTTGATTCCACACAGAAATTCAGCAATGTTGTGTCTGCTTGGTCCAAACAACTGAAACTCTCAATCCCATTGAATAAAATTGTTTTTGTTGATTTCTTCATTGAAAATTCCGGAAAATCTGTTAGGTGTCACACAAACAGAAAAAGAAAAAAAAAAAAAAAAAAAATGTAGATCAGTTCGGTTAAGCCTATTTTCAATAATTATATGCATTTGTTGGAAAACAAGAATTTAAAATTAGTGGCAATTCTTGCATACAATTAATGAAATGTGATAGGACTCCACCTTGATTGTATAGAATGACACTTTTTATTTTTATAAAAATAAAAAGTCTCATTCTACACAATGAAAGGTCACTGACAAAGGCCCAATTCGTGCTGGACTGCCCACTGAAACTTGAAATGTTTTTTTGTGGCAGAGGAGGAAAATGCTTCTAGAAATCTGTCAAGCAAGTCTAACTTTTGTATGGCCCAAAAGACAGTAGTCAGATAAGATTGCTTATTTCATTCTTACTATTGCTTTATACCCCAACACAATGTCCATTTGCTCATACTTATTTTGAAACAATGTAATTTCAAAATGATGTTAAGAAATGTCTCTCTGCACTATCAGCTTTCTCGAGTCTCTTGTGATGCTTTTCTTTTTGTTTGATTAGTAAAAATTCTCTTGAGTGCATAACAATAAAAGTTAAATATTGTTTATGCATATAAAAAATTACAACAAAACTATTTAACACAAACCTGAAGTGATATAATATCTGCTGAATAATGACGTATTTCATTGATAATACCTTTTCTTCGATAATCCCATTCAAGTGCCCAGTTTGGACAATAACCATATAACTGCCGAGTAGCATACTTATCACACAAAACATTATAGCATAAGACTGTAAAAATACCTAAGAAATATATTTTAAATGTTATAAAGAGTATTTACAAGAAATACACACACACACACACACACACACACGCACACCACAACTAATTTCAAACTTAAATTAATAGTTTAAAAATTAATAATCTAAAAAGAAAATTCTGAATAAAACATATCTTAATTAGAATAAAAAAAAAAGGTCTGTTTTTTACACCACACTTCTTGATAATTTTTTCTTTCAAGAACTTGGCAGCTTTAATGATAAGTATTTAACTGATGAGAAACATACTTATGACACAAAACATTACATCATAAGACTGAAAAATACTTAATAAATAATTTTTTATTTAATGTTGTAAGGAGTGCTTTCAAGAAAGGAAGAAACACAGGCAAGCACACTCTCAATGTAACTAATTTCAAACTTAATATAATGATTTAGAAATTAATAAGCTAAAAAGAAAATTCTCAATAAAACATTCAGCTTAATTACAGTAAAAACAAGTGTTTGTCTTTTACCTTGTGATAAATTTTTTCTTTTAAGAAGTTAAAAACTTTACTGACCCTTATATGATAAGAAGCCAGCAATTGAAAGCCAACAAATAGTGTGCAACTTTTTAATTTTTCATTACAGTGCTTTAAGTTCATCATTTGATCATATTTTCCATTTTCAGTTTTTGATAAATATGAGGCAAAACAATGGCACTTTCCTTGTCAGTAGGCAAGATGTCAATATTAGCACAATGTGCTGAAGTGAAGGTCTACCAAAAATTGAAGTTATGCTACTGAGATTTTGCAGATGCTTTGACAAGTATGTAAAAACAGTACTGAATCATGAACTTGAGTTTGGGTGGCATAAATGATTTGAAGGCCCAACACAAACTAGAAGATGATAAATGCTCTGGCACCTCAGAACTTGCTGAACACTGGTAAGACTGAAGAAGTATGACAATGTGTACACGCATTGGTAGGGCATTCAGTAAACAGTAAGTGGTGTTGGCATCTCCATACACTTCATTTTAGATTTGCACACTATTCTATGTGAATTAACAGAGGACTGGAAACAATTTGTGCTGATCTCACTTTGCAGCCTGATGGTGACTTCCACATTCTTGATAAGGATATGGGCAGTGATGAAAATTGGGTGTTGTTTTTGTATTCTGAAAGCAAGAACCAGTCTTCAGATTGGAAGAATAAGTTCTTGCCTCAGCTGAGCACAACTCCAAATAGTTTTGCTGGAACCAAACAAAGGAGAAAAGTTATGCTGGAAGTTTTCTACATCAAATGAATTGTTCATAAGCAAATTGAAAACAATGGTAGAATTTTCACATTGAAATAGGACACAAAGCCAGTGGTTGGGAGTGGACATAAATATACACTGTTGAGTTCATAGTTTGGTCTGCGTGTTATCAATCACTGAAATAAACTGCCTTCCCTGGTGGTTGACATTAACAGTTTGGTGAGTTTTAAGGGGCAACTGGATTGGGTACTTTGAAAAGTAAAAGGGATATGGGTTGTACAGGACAAAGTTTTTTTTTTTTTTTTTGATTGTTTGGTTGACATAGCAAAGGCCTAATTTGTATCTTGTTTTCTTTTACTAATAACTTATTATTCTATTTACTTCAAAAAGAATAATAAGTTTCCTCATTATTCTTATTTCTTTGTGAATTTACCATCGAAAACTCCATAGTGGCTCAGTATTAACAAGAGGAAACATATCAGAAAATTCTGCATAATCTACAGCAGTGCCTCTCAAATTGGGAGTTGTACCTTCGCACACAAAGCCATGTAGCTTAAGTCAGGGAGCTATGAGAAATTTTAAAGTATATGAAGAAGAAAAATTTTTTCTCATAATTAATTCAATCAAAATATTAAACAAGCATGTAACAAAAAACATTGAAACAAAAAGTATTACAAATGCAGTTGTAATTGCACAGATCTACTGAGAAACATGCTGATATAAATATACAAAACATTTCATTTAATTACACATCACCATTGATCAAATGGTAAACCCAAAATTATTTTAGGTTTAAAGACATGAATATTTAAAAAAATGCATTCCATATTTCTGGTTTTCATAAAAAATTAAAATAAACAAATTTTCAGTTCAGTGCTACTACACCTTATTGGCTCCAGCATTCTGTCATTCCCAGGCAACAGCAATCAATGGATACATGTGATAATTCAGCATTAACAAGAGGAAACATAAGAGAAAATTCTGCACAGTCTACAGTAGTGCACCCTCCCCAACGCAGCCTTGTAGCTGAAATCAGGGAACTGTGAGATATTTTCAAGTATATGAAGAAAACATTTTTTCTTCATATACTTAATTCAGTCAATTTTGATTAATTCAATTTTGCATATACATTCACACATGAGTATTTCTATACAAAATTGGAGGCAGAAACAAATTAAACTCTAACATGAAGTTAAATGATTTTGCAATAACTGAGGGCAAAGTGGAGGAGGAATTAATGAAATTCAACATAAGAAAGACACCTACAGTGGGATCTATTCAGTTATATTAAAGGAGGCTGCAAAGGAAGTAAGCAAACCCTCAGCCATGATTATGAGAGCATCCTTGGACAGGGAAGGCCACCATGGACTGGAGATGTGCAAATGTATCCCAAATTCCCAAAGGGAGATCAAACTGTGACACGTATAATTATAGACTTGTTAGTTTAACTTCTGTTCTGGGGAAAATAATGGAGTCACTGATTAAAGAAGCACTGCAGAATCATCTCAAGGGAGCCCAGTTATAGTTCAGAAATAGCATGGGTTTGTGTCTTGTCTGACCAATTTGACCGGATACTGTGATGTGGTCACAAAGGAACTGGATGCAAAAAATAATTTTAATATCATATTCTAATATCATATTTTAATATCATATATCATACTGTGACACGCATAATTATAGACTTGTTAGTTTAACTTCTGTTCTGGGGAAAATAATGGAGTCACTGATTAAAGAAGCACTGCAGAATCATTTCAAGGGAGCCCAGTTATAGTTCAGACATAGTATGGGTTTGTTAAGTGGAAGTCTTGTCTGACCAATTTGACTGGATACTGTGATATGGTCACAAAGGAACTGGATGCAAAAAATAATTTTAATATCATATTCTTGGATTTTAGGAAAGCTTTTAATATTGGGGCACATGGAAGACTATTATACAAATAGGAGCAGTATGGCATTAAGGGCAAGTTGCTGCTATGGATAAAGGGATAGTTGAGTGGGAGAAGACAGAGAGTAGTAATAAGTGGACACCGCTCTTTGTGGACTAATTTTATTAGTGGAGGCCCCAGGGTCCAATGTTGGGCATATTGTTGTTTTCTGTATTTATCAATGATATTGGTGAAGGCTTATGTCCAAGTTCGCAGACGATATGGGGGTTGTCATGATTGTCAATGGCAGTACACTACTGCAACAGAATCTAGAAAAGTAGTAGTAGTAGTGGCATGTGATGCAAGAAAGCAAGTGTATGAGCTTATGCAGCATCAGCCAAAAAAAAAAAAAAAAAATCACACCGAACCCTCAAAATGCCTGTCCAGTTCCTCCTTAAATTTATTCAACCTATCAACTTCCACAACGACAGATGGAAGTTTGTTCCAGCAATTAATCACCTGCTGGCTAAAGGCAAATTTCCGCACATCTATTCTACATCTGTCTTTTCTTAATTTGAATTTATGCCCCCTTAGGTTTGTAATCTGAACAAGTGGAAGGATCCCATCAGAATTCAGCATGCTCAACCCATTCAAGGCCTTATACACCTCAATCAGATCACCGCACAGGTGCCTAGTCTCCAGCCACTGCAATTTGCAGAACTTAAGCCTCTCTTGATAAGAGGATCCCTTCATTCCCCTCACCAATCTTGTTGCCCTTCTCTGTACACGCTCAAGTAAATCTACATCCTTCCTAAAATGAGGCCTCCAGACCTGTACGCAGTACTCAAGGCGTGGACTGACCATTGCCTTATACAGAGGGATACTCACCTCCTTTTCCCTGCTAGCAAAATTCCTATATATCATTGACAAAACCCCATGACCTGCCCTGGCAGCCTGTCTGCATTGCTCAGAAAACTTCATATCTGACTGCACAATTACTCCCAGGTCTTTTTCATTTTCTACCACCTTAAGTGTAGTACCACACAGTTGGTACGTTTCTCTGGGTTTTTTTTTTATGAAAACCCCCAAACACGAAAGGTATCAAAACCTATAGTACTTAGTACCGTGCATGGGTTGAAGGAGAAGTATGGGAGGGAGGGGTGCCGGAAACTTTGCTCTAGAGACATTCTACCCATATGCAGTACTTTGCATTCGTCAAGGTTAAACTTCAGTTGCCACTTCTTAGCCCATCTGCCCAAATTATCTAGATCCTGTTGCAGTAGCACACTGCCATTACTGTCATTAACAACCCTGCCAACCTTTGTATCATCTGCAAACTTCAACATTAAGCCTGATATACCTTCATCAATATCATTGATAAATGTACAAAACAACAGTGGACCTAACACCGAACCCTGTGGGACTCCACTAATAACATTAGTCCATGAAGAGGAGCATCCATTGATTACCACCCTCTGTCTTCTCCCACCTAACCATCCTTTTATCCATTGTAGCAACTTACCCTTAATACCATTCTGCTCCAATTTGTACAATAGTCTTCCATGCACAACAGTGTCAAAAGCTTTCCTGAAATCCAAATATATGATATCAAAATTATTTTTTGCATCCAGTTCCTTTGTAACCACATCATAATATCCTATCAAATTTGTCAGACAAGACTTTCCCTTAACAAACCCATGCTGTGTCTGAATTATTGCTGCAGTCTTGTCTAGATGATCCTGCAATGCATCTTTAACCAGTGACTCCATTATTTTACCCGGAACAGAAGTTAAACTAACTGGTCTGTAATTACTCGTGTCACCCTTCGATCCCCCTTTGTGAATTGGGGATACATTTTCACATCTCCAGTCCGTGGGAACCTCCCCTGAGTCCAAGGACGCTCTCATAATTATGGCTAAGGGTTTGCTTAGTTGCTTTGCCCCCTCCTTTAATATAACTGGAGAGATCCCATCCACCCTAGGTGCTTTTCTTATGTTTAACTTCAACAATTTTTCCTCCACTTTGCTTTCAGTTATTCCAAAATCATTAAGTATCCTGCTACAATTTGATAACCTTCTGCCATTTTCAAACCTTAATAATTCCTCATGTGTGAATGTAGATGCAAAATACTCATTCAGTTTGTTTGCTATCTGAGCAGGATCATCAACAGTTGAACCATCGATGTCAACTGAAGTTTAATATTGACAAATTCAAAGTACTGGATATGGGAAGCAGTAACCCCAGAGTAACATACCCACTGTGTGGTAATACACTCAGGGTAGTGGAGAATAAAAAAGACCTGGGAGTAATTGTGCAGTCAGATATGAAGTTTTCTGAGCAGTGCAGACAGCCTGCAAGTGTAGCTCATGGGGTCTTGTCACTGATATACAGAAATTTTGCTAGCTGGGATAAGGGAATGATTATCCCTTGTATAAGGCAATGGTCAGGCCACACCTTGAGTACTGCATACAGGTCTGGAGGCCTCATTTTTGTGAGGATGTAGAGCTGTTGGAATAAGTACAGAGAAGGGCAATGAGATTGGTGAGTGGAACAAAGGGTTGCTCGTACCAAGTTCTGCAAATTATAGCAGCTGGAAACTAGGCGCCCGCGAGATGTGATTGATGTTTATAATAAGGCCATAAATGGTTTGAGCAAGCTTAATGCTGATGGGATCTTTCCTCCTGCCCAGATTACACACCTGAGGGGGCATAAATTGAAATTGAGGAAAGGCAGTTGTAGAATAGATGTGTAGAAATTTGCCTTTAGACAGTGGGTGGTTGATTTCTGGTAAATTCAAGGCAGAACTAGACAAATGTTTGGAGTGAATGAATGAGTGAAATGGGAAGGTTATTTTTTCTTTCTTTTTTCTTTTTTCTTTTTTTTTTTTTTTTGGCTGATGCTGTATAAGCTTACTTTCTTGCATCATATTCCTCTACTAATGCTAATGATTTGTAACGAATGGGCCTAGTGTACTGGGGTCCATGGTTAAGAAAAAATATATACATACAATGATAACCCAGTTTAATATAATATAATAAAATATATAATAAGTTGCAGTAGCTTTCAAGACTAACGAGTCTCTTTTTCAAATGATTTAAATACAATTTTTGCACTTATCCGTTGTATTTAAATCAGTTGAAAAAGAGACTTGTTAGTCTTGAAAGCTACTTCTACTTATTATATATTTTATTATATTATATTAAACTGGGTTATCATTGTATGTATATATATATATATATATTTTTTTTTTTTTTTTTTCTTAATGCTAATGATAACTTACAGCTGACAATCACGAGATTTAAAGTGAAATAGTCAATATAATTTTAAAAAATTTTGTAAGAAATTTTAATATTTGGGCTATGCAATTTTAACCTTTAAAAATGGTTAAGTAAAAGAATCAAACAAGTGTTACCAATATTGAATGAAATTTCACCAGGTCAGTACCCATACTGGGTACAATTAAAACCAGTTAACTGGATTTTTTGGTGAATTTCCTACTAATAGAAAACTGGTTAATCATCTTTAGTTTCTATTTTTTTAAAAAATTTTTAGTATATGGCAGAGAATAAAACATAATTTAAAGATATAAATTACTGCTAATTAAAAACCTTGGTTAACTTTTGTAAATTAAGTAAATTAAAATTATTTTATTAAAACCAAACTATTACCATGAGCTCTAATTAGTCTGGTGTTTGGACTGCTTTTCAAAAAGAGGGAGATTCAGAGGAATCTAAAATATGTCATGGAATTCTCAAATGCAGAGGAGAATCAATGTCAGCACTTGCAATCTAAACATAACATCAACGTGCAAAGACCGAACACAGAAGTCCCTAACAAGAATGTAAAATTAACACTGGCCTTAAATATGTTAACTACATTAAAAGGGAAAGCTTAGAATTGCTGGACAAATATGCTGCTTATGACAGCTTTTCTGTCCGAGTTATAATGTATTCTAGCACGATTTGAGAATATGCTACTAAATAAGGGTATACAGTGTCAAAGAGTGAAACGAGCATTAAATCGAAGAAGACCAGGGTGTCATCAGCATTTTCAATTTGACTAAACTCGTAGTTTCCTTTTTTCCTTTAATTTCATCACCTGTTGCTAAAAGTTAATCAGCTTCTGTTGAAAGTCTGCAGGAATTTTTTCACAGATAGAAGTTCGGCACCTTAACGATAATCCATTATGATGCAAGAGTCTGTCACACCAGCCGCGAGTGCCTTTAAAAATTATTTCCTCAATTCTGAGGGACTTGGCAATTTCTCCGGCTTTCAACTGCTTGGCTTGTCAAGTAATAGGTAATCCTTTTGCACATGTCTCCGTTACAAAACGTATCACAGCTTTGACTTGTGGAAATCTTCCTTTCTTAGGCCCAGTAAAGCACTTGATTGTTGCTTTGCACGAATATATGGAATTGCGATCATTTCTCCAACGACGGACATTTATTCACCAATATCAAAATGTCACACAGCTCTATTTCCACGTTCTTTTGCATACACAATATCATTTCGTCTCAATGCAGCTTCATAGTGCAATATTTTTGACATTTTAATGTGCAATAGGGGATCAAAATGGACGAAATACAGTAACTTCACATCTTATATACTTCCGAAGATACAAACAAAATTTCCTAGTTTTCACTGAGTGGGCTCCACTATAATGAAACAATGGTGGCTTCACATTTCGAAAGCGTGTGAAATCACCCACACCACTTTATTCTCCAATGGAATTGGAGAATGCGATACTGGTCAAACTTGGAGGAGGGATTTCTGCATAAAAACAAAACATGTGGTGCCGTGTGCAAAGCGCAAAAAAAATTAAAAAAAAAAAAAAAAAAAAACGTGATTGTAAGACACCATCAATTCTATTATGCACCCTGTTTTTAGAGACGTTTATAGGGGGGAAAACTGCGTCTTAGAATCAAAAAAATACGGTAGATTAGTATAGTATTATCAATTAATTATTAAAAAATTTATTAATCTTATTAAATTTCATTGTTAATTAAATTATACTTAACAAAATCATGACCCAGACTAGAGCAACAAAGCAATGATCACAGAATAGCCAGAGTGATGTGGCTAGGGGGAGAACCGAAGGGTGCAATTCTCAGTCTCAAAAAAAATGTATGAAATGTGAAATTGTTGTTGTTTGGTTTTTAGGAGCATTAGCAACTAAGGCCATATTGCTCCAGGGATATGCGGTGGTCATTTCCTAACCTTTCTGCATTCTCCGTATTTGGTAGTCACGGGCTTGAACCCCGGTCTAATCAAGAAGCGTGTGCTACGCACTACTGCTCCTGCCCAACTGGCTATAGAGGGACCCATTTTTGTATCACTGCAGGATATCACAGCAAAGTTGAACTAGTGTCTGGGAACTGCCCTACATAAAAACTATACTTGTCATGTCTACATATATGATATTAAGCAGAGAAATGCACAGTTCAGCTTGACAAAGCCACTGATATTACAGAACTATGCTCAGTGAATAGTTTCTGTAAGAAATCAGTATAATTTCCATATTCAGGAAGATTTAATCTTTATGGATGACCATCTTTATAAGAGAAACACAGATATATTTAAAAAGTCAATGAGCTATTTCAGAGAATGAGTCTGAATGATCAGAATGTAGCTGCCAACTTTTGATTTTAAAAAACTTGAGATCAAGCATTTCTAAGCAGGATGAAAGGAAGAGCTTTTTGGGCCAAAACACACAAAAACACAGGTTTTCTGCTAAAAAAACCAGAAGTGCATCACAAAAAAAAAAAAAAAAAAAAAAAAAAAATGCAGAAGCTTTTTCAGAAAAAGCAGGATGTTTTTGGTCCACAGTACACTAGTCTCTGCTATCTAAACTTGGCTCTCAGGGGAATTTTCAAAGCTTCAACAGAAAGAGAAGATCTGAACTCAGTTTGTTTTTTATTCTTTTGAGCCTAGCCGAATATTTTCATGCACTCAGTACTGCCATGAGGAATTGATAAAATGCCGAGTGTGACTTAGGTAATTGGCTATATTTGAGAATTCCTCGTGCGCTTATCAGTATCCCCAACCAAGGATTAGTGATCATCAATTCTTTTATTTATTTATTTTTTTTCATAATAGTATCTGGTAGGGTCTCACACTGAAACTGATGCTTCAAAACAGATAATTGCTTCATCTATATCTTTAATGACACCAAGAAATTTTCAAAGCAATGCACTGTCAATTGATGATATTAATGCTACCGTGTAGTCACATGCAGCCATAAAGTACTTCCTTACTGAACAAAATAAAACAGAAGCTTTACCTTTTGCTTTAGGCTTTCCAAAGCCTTGACAGTAAGATATGCCTATGAATGAATTAGAATCTTCCTTCTGGTGTACCATAATAAGTGATTTCCAGTCTGCCATGGTAATTGATTTCCAAAATTGAAGTGGAAGATTTGAAAACTGTTGGTAAAATAAATTTGCACATAACATTATTCAACATATCTAGGAGTAACAAACTTGGTACATGGATGTGAGACACATGGATTGAAGAGCTATGCTCATATTTCAAAATGTTAACATAAATTTAAATTCAAGCCAGAAGAGAAAAACAAAAACAGACTTTCTGCATAAGTAAAGATAACATGCCTAGAATTATCAGCTTGCTTGTCCTGGTTAGAATTACTTTTACCAGAAGTTTACAATCAAGTTCTCTATTTGTCCTCTTTCAAAACTTTTGGATTGCCAACTGGAATGAACACAAGCCAGTGTCACTCACTAGTTCTTGTTGTATTTTTCATTTGGTAAATTTGAAAGTATTCAAATTTCTTTTCTGAACATTTTTAACCACTTCTTTAAACTTGTCAAAGATTGACACAGTTCTAGTTGAATGGTTAAATGTGTATACACAAGCTTCAAATATTTTTTACTTCAGTGGTATACATCAGTTGAAATTGTTTAAATACATCTTTCCTTATAGCACTTCTTTTTGGATAATAGTAAATTTCCACAAAACATTCATCCACTTTCACAGGAAGGCATGCAGATCCCTTTCCAGCACGCAAATTAATAAGATGAAAAGGACAGCCTATTACCAGAAAGTTCTCAATCTCCTCTTTCAATACTCTTGCTACTCCAGTTTTTGGCATACCATAACAGTTGCATTATCAACGTCAACTGCCAGGTAGTTTTTTGAAGAATCTTGCATGTTTTCTTCAGGTTGTAGTGTTAAAAAAAAAAAAAAAAAAAAAAAAAAAAAAAAAAAAACGCAAAAAAATTGCAGTTAAATGATCAGAAACTGGCATTCTAAATATAAAGAAAGGAAGTAGATATCCACAAATAACTTCTGCAGTGCAGGACAGATGTCTGCTATGTCTGAAACAGAAGATCCTCATCGACAGATCTCAAAATAAAATGGGAGGAGGATAGAGGAATAAACGCAAGTACTGCTACAGTATGCAGGCACCTTTTCTCGTCGGGATTAGTAAAATTTTGCCCAAGAAAACAGTCACTTTTGGCAAAAAAAAATGAAACTCCAGTGACTAAAGTGGACAAAAGAGCATGTTAGTCGGTCTGAGGATCAGTGGACATGTGTTATTTTCTCTGATTAATCAAAATTCAACTTGCATGGTTCAGATGGCCAGCAGACTGTTAGACAAGAAAAGGAGAAGAATATCATCCTGACTGTATTATCTACAGCGCAAAACATTTTACATATGATATGGTGTGGGCTGTATTTCAGATAGGAGTTGGTCATCTTGAATTTGTGAAGGGCACAATGAATGTTGAGGTGTACAAGGATATTCTTGGGACTAAATTGCTTCCCACAATTAGAGGTCACTATGTGGATGTTGTCGATTGCATTTTTCAGGGTGACTGTCATATGTCATAGAGCCAAAACTGTAAATACTACTTCATAAAATTAGTAAAAGTTTTAAATTTATGAACTGTCACACTTTTGCTTAAATAAGTGTAATTTATTTTGCTGTCTTTAACTGTTGACAGGTCCAAAAATGGTTGAAAGGTAAATCAATTCCCAAAATAATATGGCCTGGGAACAGAACAGACCTCAATCCAATTGAAAATTGTTTGAACAAAAAGGGTATTTCAGTAAGCAAAAGAAACCAAAAATACTTAGAGAGCTGAAGGAGCATTAATCCGTGTTTGGTGCCATGAGATTTCCCTGAAATAAATTCAGACCTTATCCAGTTGATGCGATGATGTGCAGCAGTCATCAAAGCGAGGGGTGGGCAAATGAAATATTAGTTAGGCTTTGTTATGTTTTCTAGTTATATAGCTGCCTATCACTCTAGTATAATCAAAGTAATGAAAAAACACCACTGCTTTCATAGAATTTTTATTATTATATGAACCATAATTAAGATGCTGTTATTTTTGAGAAAAGTACTACTTATTTCATTGTATATTTGCCCATAAGGTATAAAATTAAATTTTTCTGCAATTAATAGTTTCATAAGTGATACTTATTTACGTTCTTTCAGCTATTTCTAAAAGATTAGCTGCCAGTATATAAGGCCAAACAACCTAAAAAACGAGATGATGCAAATTTTTTTAACATTACTGTAGGTTGGGCCTATTGAAGAAGCATAATGAATTTCATGTGTAAAGATCTGAAAAGAATTATTGAATTTAGTGATGAACTTTGCTTATTTCTTGAATACAAGACTGGATATATCTGGCATTTTAATGATCACATGCATGTGCAGGCTCAACTTGCAGTTTTTTGGGGGCCAAGGTACTGTAGTGTATATCAAATCCAGTTTACCACTGCTGCCTAGTCTCCTAATACTAATGATCACTTGCAATATAAGACTATTTTGTTAATTTTTTTTTTGCAAAAAAAATTTGTTCAACAAAAACACAGAATTTCTCGGATAGCCAAAGACAGACTGAACAATCATTTCCAGTCCAAAAATTATTTACAGGCGTTCCAAGAAGTTCAGTACAGAGAAATTGATAAATCCAACATGCTCGAGATATAGCAAATACTGAATTCTTGAAAATTGCATATTTTTTTTTTTTTTTTTTTTTTTTTGTAACTTAGTTATGCACATAGTATAAGTATTCAGTGGCAATTTATATTATGTGCCTATTCTATACTTGGCAAGCTCAGGTGAGCGACTGACATAATTTAATGAAGTCAAATGATCAGAGACAAAATTTTAACAATGCGAATTTGAAGAAAGCTTTGGATTTCCTAATAATATAAGTATGATTTTTGCTAACTAAATTATCTAAAAATGTAGACAGAAATCATGCTTAAATAATTTTATCAGTAGCTCTGATCCATCCCTTCACAAAGTAACAGCCACCTGCATTAAACCAAAATGTAAGCCTATATTGCCGGATTGTCTGGTGGGTAGCCTATCTGCCTAAGAAATGAACGTAGTGGGTTTGAATCATGCCTCAATATGGTAGTTATAATTTTCCAGTATTTTTCAATGTGAGATATAAATGATGCAATATGATTCAGCAACTGACTCACCTTAAAACGTAAAAATGTACTACTGTTTAATACTATGAGCAAGTGCTGAATGTCTCACAAAATGAATAAATTTATGTTGTAAAATACACGGAAACAATGTTAACAATACAGAAAAGATAAAAAAAGCACAATACACTAATGTGGTATCTACAATGCTGCTTTTTTTTTTTTTTTTTTTTTTTTTGAAGTCCAGCCAAGCTATATCCTCTCTGCCCTTGTACGATCAGCTACACACTGAGAAACCTTTACAAACTACTGAATTTTTGATAATTGCTATTATAATAACTTAAAATTTCTAAAAACTATTAAATATAAAAATCTACTTTAATTGATATTCTAAACTAATAACTCATGAACAAATCTAGAGAGCTTAACATAATAATTGTAATCCGAAGCAAAATTCTCTGCACAATGTAAACAGGTTACAAGGAGAGAAGGGTTCGATGATATACAGGAATTTTGTGAGCAGGGACAAGGAGGCAATTATCCCATTGTATAATGCAACAGCATGCCATCTTGAGTACTGCATACAGGTTTCATTTTATGAAGTATGTGGGTCACTGATGAATCTGAAGTACTCATTAAAAGAACAAATACTGACATTGTAGGGATACCAGAGACGTGGTGTCACTCAAACATAAGTGATGCAGAATTTGAATATGGGAGGTGGATATACAGATAGGACAGGATAAGAGAGGGGGTTATCCTGTTAGTTAAGACACAAAATCTAAGGCAGTGCATCCAGTTGACATGGGTAGCCAGGCCAGTGCAATGTTGAGTCAGTTTGGTCTCACATAAGCACTGGGAAAACAGAAATGAGAGTAGGGGTGTGTTATGAGCCTAATGACTCTGATGAGTAAAACAAACAACTGTACAGAGAAACAGAGTGAGTCAGTAAATCAGAATGTCTTATAATGGGAGATTTTAACTTTCCAGATATCGACTGGAACTTGAATCACTTGCTCACTAGCAAGATTTTTTTGTGGATTTATTGGATTACTATTTTTTACAGCAACATGTTCGAGAGGTAACCAGAGCTGATAATTAGATCAAGTAATACTCTAGATCTAATTATCAGCAGTGACTATTCATGCATTAAGAATCTGCAGATAAAGGAAGCACTAGATGGCAATAATCACAGTGTACTGAGGTGGGATTTACATAAAGAAATAACTACTAGAATGAGTACAGAGAAGGGCAACAAGATTAGTGAGTGGAAAAAAGGGTTGCTGTTACCAAGATAGGCTTAAGTTCTGCAAATTGCAGCTTCTGGAGACTAGGCACCTGCCAGGTGATCTAATTGAGGAGTATAAGGCCTTGAATGGTGTTTGAGCAAGCTCAATGCTGATGGTATTCTTCCTGTTGCTCAGATTTCACACCAGAGTGTACATAAATTCAAACTGAGAAAAGTCAGTTGAAGAACAGATGTGAGGAAATTTGCCTTTAGTCAGTGGATGGTTGAACAAACGTCCATTCGTCATTGTGGAAGTTGTCAGCTTAAATGAATTCAAGGGTGAGCTAGACAAACGTTTGGAGTGAATGGATGGATGAAACCGGAAGGGATTTTTTTTTTCTTTTGGCTGATGCTATATAAGCTTGCTTTTTTGCATTATATGCCTCTATTAATGCTAATGGTGTCAAGGGCTTTTGCTTTCTTAAGGATAACTATGGTCTCAGAGAGTTTTTATATTCTATACAGTGGGAAGAGCAACTGATGATGCTACCAACAAGAAATTCTAAATGGGAAGCATTCAGGGAAATAATCGTAAAAGCTACTAATCTTTTCATACCAATTCAGAAATAACATTCAAGTCCCAGACCTAAATGACTGTCAGATAACGTGAGGAGAGTTGTGGTAGAGAAGAAAAATGTATCTAAATTATTAGGGGATACATAAGTCAAAAAGGAGGTTAGGCATGGTAAAGCAGATTATGAGAAGTCTCTGAAAAGGAATGCAGAGAAAAGCAGCAAGGACTTTATTACTTATTCTAACAGGAGAAAAGGTTGAACCACATTGGTCCATTTGATTTTGATGGTTTCACTGTTAATGACCCTGCTCAGGTTGCCAAATCGTTATGCTGCATCCAAATTAGCAGAGGCATATGATGCAAGCAAGCAAAGCTTATATAGCATCAGCCAAAAAAAAAAAACTACCCACTTCGCTTCTCTACTTCTGCCTTGAACTTATTTAAGTTGTCAACCTGGACTATGACAGATGGAAGTTTGTTCCAACTATCAACCACCTGCTGGCTAAAGGCAAATTTCTGAACATCCATTCTAACAATTGTCTTTCCTCAATTTGAATTTATGTCCCCTCAGGTGAGTAATCTGAGCAAGAATCCCATCAGCATTGAGCTTGTTCAAATCAGTCACGGCCTTATACACCTCAATTAGATCATCTCGCAGGTACCTAGTCTCCAGATGCTGCAATTTGAAGAACTTAAGCCTGTCTTGGTAACAGCAACCCGTAGTTCCATTCAGCAATCTCATTGTCCTTCTCTGTACTCATTCCAGCAGCAATACATCCTTCCCAAAATGAAACCTCCAGACCTGTATACTCAAGGTCTGGAGGTTTCATTTGTCCCCTTGTATAAGGCAATGGGCAGGCCTGTACTCAAGGCCTGCCCATTGCCTTATACAAGGGGACAACCACATCCTTATCCCTGCTAACAAAATTCCTGTATATCATTGACAAGACACCATGAGCTACTCTTGCAACCTATCTGCACTGTTCAGAAAACTTCATATCTGACTGCACAATTACTCCCAGGTCTTTTTCATTCTCCACTAACCTGAGTGTAATACCACACAGTTGGTACGTTAATCTCCGGTTACTGCTATCCATATATAGTACTTTATATTTCTCAATGTTAAACTTCAGTTGCCACCTCCCGGCCCATTTACTAAATTTATCTAGATCCTGTTGCAGTAGTATATTGTCATTAACAACCCTACCAACCTTCGTACTGTCTGCAAACTAGGACATTAACCATGATATACCTTCATCAATATCATTGATAAATACAGAAAACAAGAGCCCCAACACCGAACCCTGGGGAACTCCACTAAAAACATTAGTACACAAAGAGCAGTATCCATTGCCTACCACTCTGTCGTCGCCCACTCAACGATCCCTTTATCCATAGCAGCAGTTTGCCCTGAATGCCATACTGCTACAATTTGTGCAGTAGTCTTCTGTGTGCAACAGTATCAAAAGCTTTCCTAAAATCCAAGTATATGATATCAAAATTATTTTTTGCATCCAGTTCCTTTGTGACCACATCACAGTATCCAATGAAATTTGTCAGAGAAGACTTCCCCTTAACAAACCTATGCTATCTGAACCATAACTGAATATTGTCTAGATGATCCTGTAGTGCTTCTTTAACCAGTGATTCAATTATTTTCCCTGAAACAGAAGTTAAACTAATAGGTCTGTAATTACTTTTGACACCCTTTGATCCCCATTTGTAAATTGGGGATACAGTTGCATATCACAAGTCTGTGGGGACCTCCCTTGAGTTCAAGGATGCTCTCATAATTAAGGCTAGGGGTTTGCTTACTTTGTTTGTTGCCTCTTTCAATATAACTGAATAGATCCCATCAACCCCAGGTGTCTTTCTTTCTTATGTTCAACTTCAACAATTTCTCCTCCACTTTGCTCTCAGTAATTACAATGTCATTTAACTCCCTGCTAGAGTTTGATAAGCTTCTGGCCTAAACTTCTCTACAGACTTCGTGTGTGAATGTAGATGCAAAATACTCATTCAGTTTGTTTGCTATCCCCACAGGATCATCAACAATCGAACCACTGATATCATGTGGACCAATCTAATTTATCCCCTTCCTTGTAGAGTTTACAAAAGTAAAGAAGTCTTTGTCTTTGCTGTTTTTCTTTGCATCCTTTGCCAAAAATTTCTCATAATCTGCCTTTGCTTACCTAACCTCCTTTGTGATTTGATTACAGACCAGCTTATATCTATCACAGTCGTCTGTGTCACCTGATAATTTATATGTATCCCATGCATTTTTCTTCTCTGCCACATTTCATTAGTTCATCTGCCATCCATGTAGGTCTAAACCTTGAACAGTAATTCTTAATTGGAACAAAAAGCCTAACAGCTTCCAAGATTACTTCCTTAAATGCTTCCCATTTAGAATTTACTGTTGATAAAATGTTGGTCCCATATGATAGAATTTAAAAACTGTCTGAGACCACTGTAGCTACCTTTACGAAAGCAAAAACCCTTCTCTTTATCTCCGATGGTAGTTACACCTTTGAGGTAAATCCCACAAAAGAACACCATGATCACTGCCACCTAGTAGTTCCTTTATCTGCAGATTCTTAATGCATGAAGAATCACTGCTGGTAATCAGATCAAGAGTATTACTCCCTCTAGTTGCCTCTCAAACATGCTGCTGCTGTAAAAAACAATCATACAATAAATCCATAAAAGTCTTACTACTGTGCGAGTGTCCAATCCACAAGTTCCAGTCAATATCTCAGAAGTTAAATTAACCCATTATAAGACAATCTGATGTACTGGCCCACTATTTCTCTGTACAGTTGTTCATTGTACTCATCAGAGTTGGTAATACACTCCTACTCTCATTTTTACTTTCCCAGTGCTTATGTCACACCAAACTGACTCAATACTGGGCTGTCCACCAAAGTGAACTGGATGCACTTCCTTAGATTCTGTGTGTTCTTAACTAACAGCATAATCCTTCCTCCCTCCTTTCCTATTCTGTCTGTACACATTATCCTCCCCAAATTCCAATTCTGCATTCCTTATATCGCATTAGCATTAGTAGAGGCATTTGATGCAAGAAAGCAAGCTTATGCAGCATCAGCCAAAAAAAAAAAAAAAAAAACCACTTCCACTTCACCCCTCTGTTCGTTCAAAATACCTGTCCAGCTGAGCCTTAAACTTATTTAGGCTATCAACCTCCACCACAAGGGATGGAAGTCTGTTCCACCAACCAACCACCCGCTGGCTAAAGGCAAATTTCCGCACGTCTATCCTACATCTGTCTTTCCTCAATTTGAATTTATGCCCTCTCAGGTGATTATTCTGAGCTAGAGGAAGAATCCCATCAGCATTGAGCATGCTTAAACCATTCAAGGCTTTATACACCTCTATCAGATCACCTCGCTGGTGCCTAGTCTCCAGACACTGTAATTTGCAAAACTTAAGCCTTTCTTCGTAAGAACACCCCTTTGTTCCATTCACTAATCTTGTTGCCCTTCTCTGTACTCGTTCCAGCAGCTCTACATCCTTCTTGAAATGAGGCCTCCAGACCTGTATACAGTACTCTAGGTGTGGCCTGACCATCGCCTTATACAATGGAATAATCACCTCCTTATCCCTGCTGGAAAAATTCCTGTATATCATTGACAATACTCCATGAGCTACTCTTGCAGCCCGTCTGCACTGCTCAGAGAACTTCATATCTGCCTGCACAACCACCCCCAAGTCCCTTTCATTCTCTACCACTGTCAGTGTTGTACCACAGAGTTGATACGTTGCTCTGGGGTTGCTGTTTCCCATGTGTAGTACTTTACATTTGTCAATGTTAAACTTCATTTGCCACCTCTCAGCCCACTGCTCAACCTTTCCAGATCCTGTTGCAGCAGCATAGTGTCAGTAGTATCCTTGACAACCCTGCCAACCTTTGTATCGTCTGCAAACTTGGACATTAAGCCCGATATACCATCATCAATATCATTTATAAATACAGAAAACAATAATGGACCCAACACTGAGCCCTGAGGGACTCCACTAATGACATCAGTCCACGATGAGCAGTGTCCATTGATTACCACTCTCTGTCTTCTCCCCCTCAACCACCCCTTTATCCATAGCAGCAATTTGCCTCCAATGTCACACTGCTCCAATTTGTGTAGCAGTCTTCCATGTGCAACAGTATCAAAAGCCTTTCTAAGATACAAGTATATAATATCAAAGTTATTCCCTGCATCCAGTTCTTTTGTGACTGCATCATAGTATCCAATGGTCAGCAAGACTTCCCCTTAACAAAACCATGCTGTGTCTGAGCTATAACTGAAGTCTTGTCTAAATGTCCTGCAGTGCTTCTTTAACCAGTGCCTCCATTAATTTTCCTGGAACAGAAGTTAAGCTCACAGGTCTATAATTACTTGTGTCAGCCTTTGATCCTCCTTTGTGAATTGGGGTCACATTTGCACATTTCCAGTCTATGGGTACCTCTCCTGAGTCCAAGGAAGCTCTCATAATTATGGCTAAGGGTTTGCTTACTTCCTTTGCTGCCTCCTTTAATATAACTGGATAGATCCCATCCACCCCGGGTGCCTTTCTTGTGTTTATCTTCAACAGTTTCTCCTCCACTTTACTCCCAGTTATTTCAAGATTCTGTAGCTTACTGCTAGAGTTGAATACACCTCTGGCATTCCCCTCGCTGAATAACTCCTCATGTGTCAATGTCGATGCAAAATATTCATTTAGTTTGTTAGCCACCTGAGCAGGATCATCAACACTTGACCCATCAATATCAAGTGGACCAATCTGATTCATCCCCTTCCTTCTAGAGTTTACATAAGTAAAGAACTCTTTGCTGTTTTTCTTTGCATCCCTTGCCAAGGATTTCTCGTAATCTGCCTTCGCCTGCCTAACCTCCTTTGTAACTTGGTTGCATATCAACTTGTATCTATCATAGGCTTCTGTGTCATGTGTTAATTTGTATGTATCCCATGCATTTTTCTTCTCTGCCATATGCCTCATTAGTTCATCTGACATCGATTTTGGCCTAAACCTTGAACAATATTTCTTAGTTGGTATGTAAAGCCTAGTAGCTTCCAAGATAAGTTCTTTGAATGCTTCCCATTTTGAATTTGCTGTTGGTAACATCATCAGTTGGTCCCACTGTATAGAATTTAAATACTGTCTCAGTCCATCGTAGTCGCCTTTACGGAAGCAATAACCCTTCCCTTTACCCCTAATGGTAGTTACCTCTTTGAGTAAATCCAACTTCAGCACACTGTGATCACTGCCACCTAGTGGTTCATTTATCTGCAGATTCTTAATGCATGAAGAATCACTGCTGATAATCAAATCAAGAGTATTACTCCCTCTAGTTGCCTCCCGAACATGCTGATGTAGAAAACAATCATCCAATAAATCCACAAAAGCCCTGCTAGTGTGTGAGTAACCAGCCCCCAAAATCCAGTCAATATCTGGGAAATTAAAATCTCCCATTATAAGACACTCTGATTTACTGGCCCACTCTATTTCCCTGTACAGTTCCTTATTATACTCATCAGAGTCATTAGGCCTATAGCACACTCCTACTCTCAATTTTGATCTCCCAATGTTTATGTCACACCAAACTGACTCCACACTGCACTGTCCAGCGATGTCGACTGGCTTCACTTCCTTGGTTTTTATGTGTTTCTTAACTAATAGCATAACACCTCCCCCCCTTCCTATCCTGTCTATCCTTTCTGTAGACGTTGTACTCCTCAAATTGCAGTTCCGCATCCCTTATATCTGTGTGACACCACGTCTCTGATATCCCAACAATATCTGCCTTCGATGTTTTGAGCAATACCTCAAATTCATCAAATTTATTTACTAAACTCCTAGCATTGGTGTACACGCAAGAGATGTTATGACACCACATCTCTGATATTCCAACAATATCTTGCTTTGAGGTCTTGACCAGCACCTCAAATTCATCAAATTTATTTACTATAATTGATGAATTTGAGCATTGGTGTGAATGCAAGTATACATGCACCTGTTCTTACTCTTAGTTATCCTAAAACTGCTCATGTATTTACTTGTACTATGATGACTCCCAGTAGTCCTAGAAATCCCCAGAAACTTGCTTTCCAGGCTACTGCTCATTCCAATAACAGTGCAAGAATCATTTCCACCTCTGCCTATGGCTACTGTTAATCTATTAGTCTGTGAATTTCCCCCTGCCAAGCTAGCAGTTTTCAGACCAACCTATCACTGCCTTGATAGCATCAGCAAATATTCCTACACCCTTTCTGTTTATATTTAAGTGTATCTCATCCCTGTAGAAGCAGTCTGTCCTATTAACAAGCACAGATCACACAAAAAAAATTTTGCACCATGAGCCTTGCACAATCTCTCCAGACCAAATTGATTGACAAAGCTCTCATCATATATTCCCTCCTATCGTGTCTGGGCATAATTGCAGGCACTTTCCAATTTAACCCGAACTCTCTACTTTTTTCCATCATTGATCCATTCTTTAGCTTTAGCATTAGTTGAAGCATGTGATGCAAGAAAGCAAGCTTATATAGCATCAGCACCAAAAAAAAAAAAAAAATTCCCATTTCACCAATCAGGTCACTCCCAATGTTTGTCTCATTCAGCCTTAAATTTATTTAAGCTATCAACTTCTACAACAACAGATGGAAATCTGTTCCAGCAATCAACTACCCGCTGGCTAAAGGCAAACTTCCGCATATCTATTCTACAACTGTCTTTCCTCAATTTGAATCTTAATCTAAGCAAGCGGAAGTATCCCATCAGCATTGAGCCTGCTCAAACCATTCAAGGCCTTGTATACCTCAATCAGATCACCTTGTAGGTGCCTAGACACTGCAGTTTGCAGAACTTAAGCCTTTCTTCATAAGAGCACACCCCCTTTGTACCCTTCTCTGTACTCATTCTAGCAACTCTACATCCTTCCAGACCTGTATGCAGTACTCAAGGAGTGGCCTGATACAATATAAGCTTGCTTTCTTGTATCATGTGCCTCTACTAATGCTAATGTTTCTGGCACTTCTTGCTGTTCTTATACTATCACAGTTTTCCTTATTAAAATTGTGAACAGTTCCATTCTGCTAACTTTTCAGAGGTGGGTTATTATTAGGTGCATTAGTGCCTCTGTCTCATGATGATATTCCCATACACACTGAATCTCTTTTAAAGTTTTCATACTTCCAATACCATTTCAGAATATACATTTCCTTTCCTTAATGTTAGTTGATTATTCTTCATACTCAATGAATTCCCAGTAGATCTGCAATGTAAAAAAAACTTATTAGCTTTATAATTAACTTTTTATTCAAATTAGCCATTCTATCTACAAAATATAGCTATTTACAGTACTTATACACAATCTGGCCTACCATGTATATGCAAACCAGCTAATGTACATCATTATAGACATAGCATAATGATCCTTTAACACTTTCACTGCTCACTTTTCTGACAATAGTTTAGACCTAGGATTTAAAACTGGGGATTGAGTTAATTTGGACTGGAAAAAGCAGAAACATTTTTGGGCTTTCTTTTCACTATAACTGAATTACTCAGTCCCCAGTGAAGGTTGTTTGAAAAAATATCTGGTTTTATTTCTGTCAAATTGGAAGAAAAAGTAGGGTGGTTCCCCCTTCAAGTGGATTAAAATCCAAAACCTGTTATTTGCATCCAAGAAGAAGTGAGTGTATTAATGGCCATAATCACCTTGGCACTTCTCTTTAATCAACACAACCCAGCTCACCAAAGCCATAAATTTCTCCATAATTAATATCCACATGAAGCAATCAATTCCATCAGAAGAATAAATAAGAACATTGTAGAATATTGATTTTAATGACTAAATTAATCCTGTGAAATAATTATCTAAATGAAAATATTACATTCTAATCTTAGCCAACTGGCCAAAAAATTACAACAGTACAAGCTGAAAGTATAAGAAAATTAATAGAATAATCAATTGCACATAGCAAATGAATGCTGATTAAGAATCATTCTACCTTCAGATTATTACATTATTATAAATTGACGGCATAACTGATAAGTGAAACATGTGATCATATACTATAAATTGACGGCATAACTGATAAGTGAAACATGTGATCATATACTTACATGTGGATCTTGATTCTGGATGAGATAAAGATATCCATGGCCTCTGCGGAGGATGAGAAGCAGTAACTATAAAATATCAGTTCCTTAATTTTCTGAACAAATAACCAATATTTTTTAATAAAAACTGAAAAAAATCAACCATTATGTTTTCTAAATCTGTGCTCTGCTTACACCGGATATAGCTGCCTATTGTCTACATTTAGTGTGTTACATTAAACATCAGTTATTACATACACTGTAATTGTGTGAACAAATTAATGTACCAAGTGAAGGAAAATCTCATATCACTTATCTGATCTTAAATTAAGGTTGATTCTCCTTGGGGTGGTACATTAATTATATAGAAAGAGAGCACATACATGTACATATACAGAATGAGAGCACATATTCCAGAGCTGTGAAAAATCAGTGCTCTGAAATATGTGCTCATTCTCTGCTGAATGAGCAGAGAATGAGAATGTCTGGAAATGTTTCTGTAACGTCTGGAAATGTTTTGAGCCTGACTTGTTCAGAGATTCTCAAGGTGTAATGCATAGGCACCAGTGGTTTGAGGGCTTCCCACAGGTGTTCTGTGAAAACAACCGGAATTACAAAAAAAAAAAAAAAAAATTTAATTTCTTGCTGTATTTCCTTGTATTAAAATTTGAATTCCAGATCATCATCATCATCAGCCATTTTCAATCCACTGCAGGATGAAGGCCTCTCCAGCAACTTTCCAGTTCCTTCTGTTTTGAGCACTGGCCATCCATTTACTACTCAAAAACTCATGAATTTCATCTATCCATCTCTGCTTTTGTCTTCCAGGTTTTCTTCTAGCTCCTCTTGGGTACCATTCTGTTATTTTCTTAGTCCATCTGTCATCATGTCTTCGAGCTATGTGTCCTGCCCAAGACCATTTTAGTTCTTTAGTTTTGATAAGAATGTCCTTTACTTGAGTTTGCTGCCTAATCCATGTGTTTCTCTTCTTATCAAACAGTCTGATTCCCAATATAATTCGTTCCATTCTTCGCTGTGTAGTTTTCAGCTTCTCTTCCATTCTTTTGGTGAGTGCCCAATTCGTTCCATTCTTCGCTGTGTAGTTTTCAGCTTCTCTTCCATTCTTTTGGTGAGTGCCCAAGTTTCACTTCCATAAGTCATGGTGGGGAGTATACATTGATTCATTATTTTACGTTTCAGACAAACTGGGATATTGCTCTTCAGTATGTGACTATATTTCCTGAATGCTATCCATCCAAAATTTATTCTTCTCTTGACTTCCAGCCATTTATCATTATTACAGCTAATAACTTGTCCCAGATAAGTATATGACTCCACCTTTTCAATTACTGCTCCTTCAATCATTATTTCCCTTTCCGTGGCATACTTGTTCATCATTACTTTTGTTTTAGCTATATTCATCTTTAGTCCAAAATCCTTACTAACTGTGCATAACTGATTAAGATTTTCCTCTAATTCTTTGGGATCGTGGCTTATGACCACAATGTCATCTGCAAATCGTAAATGGTTTAGGTACTCTCCGTTCACATTGACTCCTTTCTGCGACCAGTCTAATCTTCTGAAAGCTTCCTCAAGGGCAGCAGTAAACAGCTTCGGAGATATTGTGTCTCCTTGTTGAACTCCTTTCTCGATTTTAAATTTCCTACTGTCTTTGTCTAGTCTAATAAAGGATGTAGCACTCTCATATATTTTCTTCAAAATCATAATATATGGAGTATCTATGCCTTGTCTTTCCAGTGCCCGAAACATTGCCTTATGCTGTATGGAGTCAAATGCCTTTTCATAATCCACAAATGCCAGGCATAATGGTGTTTTATATTCATTTGCTTTCTCCATTAGCTGTGATATTACGTGAAGGTGATCCACAGTTGAGAATCCTGTCCTAAAGCCAGCTTGCTCTTTCGGTTGATTCTCATCAAGTATTCTTTCTAATCTGTTAGTAATGACCCTTGTGAACAACTTGTAGATATGGGATAACAAGCTAATTGGTCTATAATTTCCAATTTCTGATTTATCTCCTTTCTTATGCAGCAAAACTATGATTGCACACCCCGCCACCTCTCAAGGCCTCTACTACACTTAACATAAGATTACCATAATGTACAGCTGCCAACTTTTAACTTGCAAAAAGGCTGGAGATCAGGCATTTGAAAGCAGGAGGAAAATGGGATATTTTTTGGAAAAGCACGTTTTTTTAAGTTCACATTGCAATAGAAATAAAATTTAAACGACAAAATACACATTTCATATTGAAATAAGCCAAAAGATTGCTTACCAGTACAGTATGCTTTAAAAATTACTTTTTTTGGATATTTATTAGTCATCAATTTTATGCTGATTTTGATTGATTCAAGAAAGACATCATTTAATTTGTCCTCTCCAGAAATTTTTAGTCAGTTTAGTTCATAAGAATGGCCCTGATGCCTAAATATCCTTATATTTCAAGCTTCCTTGTGCACTTCTCAGTTCCCCAACCAAGGACCACTGTACATCCAGTATTTCTTCTTTCATAATAACATCCGGTAGGTTTTCACAATGAAAGTTATGGAACTAATATCAATTTCCAAAATGTAAGTGGAAGATTTGAGTTGGTAAAATAAATTTGCACATAACATTCTTTAAGATGTCTAGTATGGAATAATCACCTCAGTACAGGGATGTGAGGCACATTGAATTGAAGAGATATGTTTGGATTTTCAAACAGTGGCACATTTGGTGTTTTCTGCTATTTGAAAATCTAAATATTCAAATGGGAATTTTCAAAAAGTGGGAAGAAAGGTTGCTCTTGGCAAGAAAGGCTTCAGTTCTGCTAAATGCATCATCTGTAAAATAGGCACCTGCAAGGAGATATGAATGAGATATTTAAGGACTTGAATAGATTAGCAAGTTCAACACTGATGGAATCCTTATTCTTGCTCAGAATAGGCACATGAGGGGCCATAAATTCAAACTGAGTAAAGCTGATTGAAGGATAGATGAACAGAAATTTTCCCTAAGCCAGTGGGTGGTCATTGCTGGAACAAATTTCTAGCTGACGTTAAAGTGTTTGTATAAATTCAAGGAAGATTCAGACAAAATATTAGAGAGGATAAACAAATGATATGGAAAGTTTTTTTTTTTTTTTTTTTTTTTTGATGCTGTATAAGCTTGCATTTGCCACTACTAATACTGGAAACTTGCCCACAAAAAATTTTAAATTTGAAAATAACCCACTGCCAAATGTGAAATTTGTGCTACCTTATAAAACCACCTCATGGGAAATTATGCAGCATACAATCATGCAGCGGTGGGCAGAATGAATCTTCTCTTCTTGTTTTAGACTCTCCACAACCTTGGCAGTAAAAATGCCTATGACTAAGCCTTCTGGTTTACTTTGTTATGGTAATCACTTTCCAAAATGGAAGTGGAAGATTCAAAAACTGTTGGTAAAATAAATTTGCACATAATACTCTTCAAATTATCTAGAAGTGGTGACCTCAGTACATGAAAGTGACATACATTGGATTGAGAAGCTACATGCAAATTTTCAACCATTGGTATAACATTTAAAAGAAACAAGAAAACTACTTTATTCAAGCAAAAAGAGAGAGAGACATAAACAGACTTTCTGTGCAATGTGATATAACTAGATTTATCAGCTTTCTTGGCCTATTTAGAACTGCTTCCACCAGAAATTTGCAATTCAGTTCTTTTAAATAAGTTCATTCATTTGTTTTTCAAAACTTTTGGATCACGAACTGGAACTGAACACGAGTAGCAAGCAACACCCACTAGTGATTCAATTTGATAAGTGAAAAGACCTCTTCTTTAAACAGCCTTGTCAAAGGTTGCCAGTCTATTCATATAATAAACCAAAGACAACCAACATATACATATATGCTTCAAAATGTTTTTACTTCAGTGGCATGCATCAGCTGAAACTGCTTAAATCTAGTTTTCCTTTTTAGCATTTCTTTTTTTAGATAATAGTAAATGTATACACCAAATATTTATCCACTTTAAAAGAAAAGCATGCAGACTCAAATTAATAAGATGAGGATATCCTATTACCATCAATTGCTCAATCTCTTCTTTTAATACCATTGATACTCATGTTTTGAGGCTTACCATAACAGATGCATTATCAACCCTAAGTGAAATCTCACAATTACAGGATGTTCAGAAGTTATTCACATGGTGAAATTATCAGTACCACCCATGTTGTACCTGTAGAGTCACCATCCAATGCAGGCACTGAGAGCAAGGAGCTTTCAATTTGACAATTTTTTTTTATTAAAAAAGTCACCACAGTGAGATGTAGCTTGGAATTACCTCAATTACTGCTAAATGCAGCAATTGAAAATGGTCCATTTTCATTTCTCAGATTTTGAAATCTTCTTTTAGTGCCCATCAGTTTCACTAACAATCTATTATTTATGTTTTTCCACAACTGTATTTTTTACAATTTCACTATTGGGAAACGTTCCTGAAGATTATGCGCTAGACAAAAAATGAAAATAAACATTTGGCATGTATGACATCATTGTTATGAAATGCAGCATCTATTTTGGGCATTTCTTTCTATGCACTGTATACTGTCTTTATGCTTATTTGTTTTTAAATGTCTGATGTCGTCACATCTTCCACTGTCAGAAATTGAAAAAAATCACATCTGCATACATAACACCAAATAAACCGTTACCACTTCATCTTCAAATCTTTCATCACATGGAAAATCTTGCATCTTATTTCTTTGGCATCTTATTGAAAGATATTGTTAATTAGCTTTGCACTACACAATTGAAACAAATGAAATGAAATGAAATGAATGCAAATAACATTTCTATTTTGCAATTGAAACTATCACAGCACAATTGATGGCTAATTCATTAAGAAAAATAAGCAGAAATTTGCAAAATTTTTAAAAAACTAGTTTTAATATAGTCTTACTATCTTTTAAAAACTGTATACCATTTCTTTAACAAGTTTTTAACTTGCTAGTACCTAATATCTTCAACACTACTACTACAATTAAAAAAAAAATTTTAAAGCAAAAGGCCTATACATCTTTATCTTAATTACTATCTTTGCTTTTTTTTCAGCTATTAGCTTTCTATGAATAATAATATCCTTTTAACATAATACACTAAAAATAACACAAGTTAGCCTAACCTCCTTATGTCTTGAAGACAGTGTTGTGCTATGATATACACTCTGCTACATGTGTCGTGACACCTAGATGGTTTCCTTTATATCATTTATTGGGAAATAACAGCTATCTCTATTCAGATTTTAATTTTCAAATCCTGAATTGTGGTTGGAAAAAGAAGAAATCAGAAGCCAAATCAAGACAGTGTGGAGGCCAAGAAATTTCTCCAAATCAAAAAAGATGTCCTGGGAATAAGTTTTGCAACTGAGTGAAGAATCCAAAAACAGGACACATAAGTAATTCTTATCTATTCTGACCAATGTTGAAATAACTTGTAATGTTGGTTGGCCATGTCTTTCCATATGTATTCTAATCTGTTTCCACTTATCCCATCATCCTGAGCCACATCTATAAATACTCACCTCTTTGATATAAGTTCTTACAGTTGAGAAAGCCAGCATATTGATACTGAAAACTTAAGTGTTTAATCCTATTTGTTTATTTTTTATGTTTTTAGACTGAATATAAATATTTTAACTTTTTAGTTTTATTTAAAGATTTTGACTGTATAAATTATTTCAAAGCTGGTTGACAGAGGCAAGAATTACTTATGTAAGTTTTGTAATGATTCAACAAAACTAGCTTTGTGGGAAGTGACTTTGCCATAGAAACCAAACATTCTGATTGCCAAGAGAGCATAATTCAGAAACTAGATAGGTTGTTACATTCTCATTTTGGTAGTTTCAAAAAGCAGGGTCCGATCACAGAAAAGGATGAAATACCAACTAAACAGTTACCTTAGCTTTATAATAGCAGTTACCTTAGCTTTATAATAGAAGCTTGATGAATTCACACAGCTTTTCTTGTGCCTAATAACAACAGTCCTGTTTATTTATAAACCCCAAATTGTGAAAATGTCTCACCGGACATTATCAGCTCATTTAAGATGTTTGAAATATTAGTTTTTAAACTTTGAAAATTCCATACAGCCAACTGCATATGATTCAATATTTTTGGTTTCTGATAATTCTTCCACAACAGATCTTGTATAAATGAACTTACACTGTTGTAATATTCTTCTAAAACTTCTTCCAAAATGTTAAGTGTTTCAGCGGGCTGCTAACTTATTGGCATTGAATAAAAATTATTGCTAGTATCTAATATCTTCATATAAAATATCAAAGCAGAAGGCCTATATAACCTTATCTTAATTACTATCTTTGCTTTTTTTCAGCTATCAGAATGCTGATGGGATCCTTCCACTTGTTCAGATTACGAACCTAAGGGGGCATAAATTCAAATTAAGAAAAGACAGAGGTAGAATAGATGTGCGGAAATTTGCCTTTAGCCACCGGGTGGTTAATTGCTGGAACAAACTTCCACCTGTTGTTGTGGAAGTTGATAGGTTGAATAAATTTAAGGAGGAACTGGACAAGCATTTGGAGGGAATGGTGTGATTTTATTTTTTTTGGCTGATGCTGCATAAGCTCATACACATGCTTTCTTGCATCACATGCCGCCACTACTACTACTACTACTTTCTTAAACAGGTGCCAAAAAGTACTAAACTTAATTCAGGAAAGATTACTCACACTGTTTAATAATATATGGAAATCTAAACGAATACCAAATGATTGGAAAATAAGACTGGTAATCAGCATAAAGGACCAAAAAAAACTGTGGGAATTACAGAGGAATCATATTATTATCAACATCATCAAAACTACATGCTTGTTTGTTTGTTTGTTATTTGGTTTTTAGGAGCATTAGCAACAAAGGCCATATTGCTCCGGGAATATGCAGTGGTCATTCCCTGACCTTTCTGCATCCTCTGTATTTGGTGGTGACGGGATCGAACCTCGGTCTAATCAAGAAGCGTGTGTTACGCACTGCTGCTCCTTCCCACCTGGCTATGGAGGCACCAAAACTACATGCAAATATATTAAAGAACAAATTGAATGAGTACACAGAAGAATACTTCGAAAAAGAATAGTGTGGATTCAGAAAAGGAAGAGGATGCACATATGCAATATTCACTCTGCAACAAACAATTAAAAGGAGAAAAGAAGAAAATTTACCAACATACATATTAATTATTGATTATGAAAAAACATAATCAAAAAAATATAGTTTGAATTGAGAAAGACTATGGACAATTTTAGAAAACATAACATCCCCAGGAACTAATAAGTGCAATAAGAAATATATATAAAGACACAAAAAGTAGATAAAACAGATGAAGGGACCCATTTCAGGACCTATATCAACAAATAAGAGTATAAGACAAGGTTGTATATTACCACCAACACTATTCAATGTTTATATTAACAAAATATTGCAGGAATGGAAAAAACTTATGACAGGTAGAATTCAGTTATCCAACAACAGCAAAATTAACACAATTCTATATGCTGATGATCAAGTACTTTTCGCCAAATCAGAGGAGAAATTACAGACATTAACTCAGCATTTAAATACGATAGCAAAGAACTATAATTTAAACATATCAGCTTTAAAAACAAAATCAATGGCAATGTGTGTGGTAATGATATCAGATGAGTAAAGATAGTAATAGATGGAAACATCATTGAACAAGTAACCGAATTTAAATATTTAGGAAACAGGATTTCAGAATTTAAAAAGGTTATGGAATAAATTACAAACTTACAATAGAATGAATGGAATAATAAAAAGAAATTTTGCAAACAAATGAAAATACAAACAAAATTATGAATATATAACATAACGTCAAAGGCAGCACTTAAATATGGTAGTGAAGTATGGACACTTGGGAAAAGGATAAACAATGTCTGGAAGCAGCCCAAATGAAATTTCTCAGACACTATTGGAATTAACAAGACTAGATCACTAAAGAAACACAGATATAAGAGAAAGACTAAACATCTCCAACATAGAAGAAATACAAAGTTATCAGTTGAAATGGAAAGAACATAAAGAGAGAGTGAGTAGGAAGAGACTACCAAAATTAGCAATGAATTACAAACCTACTGGAAAAAAAAACAGAAGGAATCCCAGAAAGAGATGGACTGAATAGTTCTTTGAAGAGCATTAATGGTACAGGCTTCATAAGCCTAAAATCCACTAAGTACAAGAAGACAAATTATTGCATAGTAACTTGATATATATTTTCTGGAGATTAGCTAATCTCCAGAAAATATCGATGCAAAAAAGCAAGCTTATGCAGCATCAGCAAAAAAAAAAAAAAAAAAAAAAAACACTCCAATTTCACCCCTCCGTTCGTTCTAAATACCTGTCTAGCTCAGCCTTAAATTTATTTAGGCTATCAACTTCCACAACAAAAGATGGAAGTCTGTTGCACCAATCAACTAGCCGCTGGCTAAAGGCAAACTTCCGCATATCTATCCTACAACTGTCTTTCCTCAACTCGAATTTATGCCCTCTAGGGTGATTATTCTAAGCAAGAGGAAGAATCCCATCAGCATTGAGCATGCTCAAACCATTCAAGGCTTTATACACCTCAAACAGATCACCTCGCAGGTGGGTAGTCTCTGTACTCATTCAAACAGCTCTACATCCTTCTTAAAAAGAGGCCTCCAGACCTGTATACAGTACTCAAGGTGTGGCCCGACCATTGCCTTATACAAGGGGATAATCATCTCCTTATCCCTGCTAGAAAAATTCCTGTATATCATTGACAAGGCACCACGAGCTACTCTTGCAGACCGTCTGCACTGCTCAGAAAACTTGATATCTGCCTGCACAATTCCTCAGTCCCAGTTCATTTTTGTACTAGGTTTTTCAAATCCTTTCACCTGTTTAACCACTACTTCACTTCCACTTTCGACTATCCCTTAAACTTCTCTTAGTTCAGGCACCGTGTGTACTTGTCATTTCCATTTTCACAGACACTATTTATTTTACAAACCACACATTATTCATATCCTTTTGCTTCCTTTACTACTGCACTGTGCGTTTTGGAGCATTAGAGATACAATAACTTTTGTTATTTTTCTTTTTCTGCTTATTTTGCTTCTTAATAGTTGCATATTACTACTACTACTATATATATATATATATATATATATATAGTTTAAATTTAATGATAATTAATCTGACAATATTGAAAAGTTGGTAAGTTTCTGAATATTTTTTGATTTACCTCCTAAGTTTAGGGTATCCTCTCTATTTTTGGGAGCGGGAGTGTTAATAAGGATTAATTCCAAAAGAGGGAAACACAAATATTTTACATCTGGTGTACAAGATTAATCACAACTGATGGAACTGTTATGCCTCTGTCTGGAGGTACAACCTGATATAACCCTTTAGTTGGAGTGTCTTAAGAAGATGGAGATGGAATGAATGAATTATTATTATTAACAGCTACATGGTGCAAGGAAGCCTGAGGCTTATGCTGCACCAGCCAAAAAAAAAAAAAAAAATTTCTCAATTACCCCAAGAGAGAGAGAGAGAGGTGGGGGGGGAATCACCAAGAAAGCTGATATCCAGCTCAGGGTGTGCCAAGCCATTACTCGCCAGATGTGAGCCCCTGGGGTTTGTAGTTAACTTATGGGTAAACTATGGTGTGAATACACCAATATTATATAGTGGAATGTATTGTATGTTGATGCTGGGTGTCATCAACATACAATACTGGGTGATGCTGGTTGATGCTTTAGATCACTTAGATCTAAATGATGATGATGATGATCATCATCATCATCTTCTTCTTTGGAGTCAATGATTTGAGTGTTCTGACAGCCTTGTTTGATAATGGTTGGTTGGTTGGTTGGTTATTAGGATTTTTATGGCGCATCAGCATCTAAGGCTATAGTGCGCCAAGTTTGGTAATGGAATTGTAATAAAATACCCAAAATTCATGAATAGTAATGAAGCAACAAATGCTTTATCAAGTTCTTAAAACTGCCTTAAGTTCTTTTGAATATAATGACTTGGTACTCCATCTGACAAGGCAGTAACAAATTGGGAAGGCAATGTCTGCATGCTCATTTCATTCCTAAGTCAGTTTTCAAGATTACCCAAGTAGTACCTGCTCGTGAATGTTTCTGTAGCAGTTTGCTAAAGTAAACACCAAATGTGATCATACAATCTTGTTCTACAATAGATTCATTTGTACTTATATAGGCAATCATTTATATAGATTCAACAGATTTGTACTTAGCATTAGCATTAGTAGAGGCATATGATGCAAGAAAGCAAGCTTATTCAGCATCAGCCAAAAAAAAAAAAAAAAAAACCCCACTCCCATTTCACCCCTCCATTCGTTCGAAATACCTGTCCAGTTGAGCTTTAAATTTGTTTAGGCTATCAACTTCAAGAACAAGTGATGGAAGTCGGTTCCACCAAACAACCACCCGCTGGCCAAAGGCAAATTTCCGCACATCTATCCGACATCCGTCCTTCCTCAATTTGAATTTATGCCCTCTGAGGTGATTATTCTGAGCAAGATGAAGAATCTCATTGGCATTGAGCATGCTCAAACCATTCAAAGCCTTATACACCTCTATCAGATCACCTCGCCGGTGCCTAGTCTCCAGACTCTGTAATTTGCAAAACTTAAGCCTTTCTTCGTAAGAGCAACCCTTTGTTCCATTCACTAATCTTGTTGCCCTTCTCTGTACCCGTTCCAGCAGCTCTACATCCTTCTTGAAATGAGGCCTCCAGACCTGTATACAGTACTCAAGATGTGGCCTAACCATTGCCTTATACAAGGGAATAATCACCTCCTTATCCCTGCTAGAAAAATTCCTGTATATCATTGACAAGACACCATGAGCTACTCTTGCAGGTCGTCTGCACTGCTCAGAGAACTTCATATCTGCCTGCACAATTACCCCCAGGTCCTTTTCATTCTCCACCACTGTCAGTGTAGTACCGCAGAGTTGATACGTTGCTCTGGGGTTACTGTTTCCCATATGTAGTACTTTACATTTGTCAATGTTAAACTTCATTTGCCACCTCTCAGCCCATAGGTTCAACCTTTCCAGATCCTGTTGCAGCAGCATAGCGTCAGTAGTGTCCTTAACGACCCTGCCAACCTTTGTATCATCTGCAAACTTGGACATTAAACTTGATATCCCATCATCAATATCATTCATAAACACCGAAAACAACAACGGACCCAACACTGAACCCTGAGGAACTCCACTAATAACATTAGTCCACGTTGAGCAGTGTCCATTGATTACCACTCTCTGTCTTCTGCCACTCAACCATCCCCTTATTCCTAGCAGCAATTTGCCTCCAATGCCACACTGCTCCAATTTGTGCAGCAGTCTTCCATGTGCAACAGTATCAAAAGCCTTTCTAAGATCCAAATATATAATATCAAAGTTATTCGCTGCATCCAGTTCTTTTGTGACTACATCATAGTATCCAATCAAATTGGTCAGGCAAGACCTGCCCTTAACAAAACCATGCTGCGTCTGTGCTATAACTGAATTCTTGTCTAGATGATCCTGCAGTGCTTCTTTAACCAGTGCCTCCATTAATTTACCTGGAACAGAAGTTAAACTAACAGGTCTATAATTACTTGTGTCAGCCTTTGATCCTCCTTTGTGAATTGGGGTTACATTTGCACATCTCCAGTCTATGGGTACCTCCCCTGAGTCCAAAGAAGCTCTCATAATTATGGCTAGGGGTTTGCATACTTCCTTTGCTGCCTCCTTTAATATAACTGGACAGATCCCATCCACCCCAGGTGCCTTTTTTATGTTTATCCTCAACAATCTCTCCTCCACTTTCCTCTCAGTTATTACAAAATCATCCAGCTCACTGCCAATGTTTACTTTACCTACATCATTCTCCTTCCTGAATAACTCCTCATGCGTGAATGTACATGCAAAATACTCGTTTAGATTGTTAGCCACCTGAGCAGGATCCTCAACTGTTGAACCATCAATATCCAGTGGACCAATCTGATTCATCCCTTTCCTTCTCGAGTTCAAATATGTAAAGAACTCTTTTCTGTTTTTCTTTGCATTCTTTGCCAAGGATTTTTCGTAGTCTGCCTTTGCCTGCCTAATCTCCTTTGTGACTTGGTTACAGACCAACTTATATCTATCATAGGCTTCCATGTCACCCATTAATTTGTATGTATCCCATGCATTTTTCTTCTCTGCCACATGTCTCATTAGTTCATCTGACAACCATTTAGGCCTAAACCTTGAACAATATTTCTTAGTTGGTATGTAAAGCCTGGTAGCCTCCAAGATTAGTTCCTTGACTGCTTCCCATTTTGAGTTTGCTACTTTGCTGATGTTTACTCATAACTGATGATACTAACAAGTGGCAATGCTATATAACCATTAGATTGCATTAGATTGTCTAATGCAGCCAATACATGCTCTGCTGTGTTGCCATTTCTCTCCTCTAAAATAACCACCAGTTCTTTTCACAGCCTTTTTTTTGTTTGAGTTAAAAATGTTAAAAGAGAGGGTAAGTTATAGATCAGGAGTTCTTAACCTGGTGCTCACGAGCACCACTGTGCTCTTTAAAAAATAAATTTTGCTTGCTACCGATACTAAAATGGGTGCTCACAAGCACCCATTTTACGATTGGTGCTTAAGATAAAAAATTTATATATAAATCTTTGTATTTAAAAAAGATGCTTTCTATTTCTCAACTTTCTGCGATATTCTACAGAAACACATGCTAATCTTTGCTAGAAAATACTTTCTTTTGTTAGTGATTGGAGGAAAATTATATATTTTGTGATGTTTTAATCTCAAAAATGGTCAAAGTTTCACACCGTGACGGTATTTATAAATTTTTTTCTTATTAATTATTGTTAATTTGACATTTATTAGTAAGAAAAACTTTTACAAAATACTTTGTTGAGAGTATGATCATCGTTGCCGTAGTGTCGCTATAGACTGAGGATACCGCCTCATACGATTCTCAGTTTCTGGTTTTAACAGGGTAGAACAGGTGTTTCTGCAAGGTTTCGCTCGGTTGTGTTGCTGCTATAGGTACTATATATGTATAGTGCTGCTTTTAAAGGTGTGGGTTGGTCTGGTCCATGGAAACTTGTTAGAAAAGTCTCCCAAAAACTTGATTCAGGAAGGATTAATTAGAAACTCAGTGTGTCTTCAATGAGAATTATGCAAACAGTACAAAATATTACTGCCTTAAAGCCTGGCAATTTTAATTCTCATTCTTTCTATTGTTAACTATCAAAAGAAAAAAAAAAAAAAAGAATAAAAACTATTTGTTAAAGTTTAGTTAAAAGAAATAGAGAATTGGTCTTTCTGGTAAAAAAAAACTGGGCTAACAATCAAAAACAATGCAATCAATATCATTATATAATTTTTAATCAAAGGATAGTATGTTCAGAAAAGCCTTTTTCAACCTTACCTGCTAAATTATCCAACAAAAATGAAAGTAATTTTTGAGTTCCATTGGGTTCATTATAATAAGTAAGGAATTCTGATGATAATGGATTACCTTGCAGACCTAAAAATCAATTTAAAAAAATAACAATAAAGGAGAGACATTTTATTAAACAGTCACAGCTATATTTTTCGATGTTTTTTTCACACTTTCCTCCATCCATCAGATAATACATAATACATACAAATAGTAATGAAAATTTTTGAAATCTACATATGTTTGCTGTTTTTCTACAGTTCTACAGCAAAGGGGAATAGAGATCTGTCATCACTTTCTCTTTTTTCAGGAAAAAAAAAAGCTAAAGTAAATCAAAAACAGTAAATGAGTACGGTGTAAATAATACTATAGGAACTAGAGTTACTTTTTTTTTTTTTTTTTTTTTTTTTTTATGGAAACAACAAACACAAAAGGTATTAGAACCTACAGTATTAGTACTAGGTGTGCATTGAAGGTTGAGAAGACAGAATATACTTGCTGACATTAAAATTGAATTTCTGCAGATTCCAATTTTCAGAAAATACATATGAAAGAAGGTTGTTCCAGAAAACAGAAGTCAAAGAGATAAGCAAAAAAGAAGAAAAGTATATTATGTGAGTTTTAAAGTCAGACAATAAATAGATGCTGACTGGTTGTGACATATTTGGACTGGTTTAGAAGAGAGAGAGAGAGAGAGAGAGAGAGAGAGAAGTATATATGGCAATTCAGAAGAAACAGTGCCCACTGAAATATCTAGAGAAAAGGCAAGCAGCAGAAACAGAATACATATGAGACAAGAGAGTGGACAGGTCATTGAATTGACTGTCCTCTTTTGAATGGAGTCAAGAAGCTTGAGAGAGATTTTTAAGGACATCACTACAGATGTAAGAACAATATTTCATAGTGGATTTGATACCTGTAGATTGAGTAGTTGCTTAGAAGAAAAGTAATGCCAAGAATGAAAGAGAAAACTCAGTTTTTCTTTTACACTTGGCATTAGTTTTCTTCTAAGAGAGAATATTTGGGTGCAGGGGCAATATTTGTGATTTGTTTATGTCAAGAGAGATTATAAATCAAGGTGATCCCGAACAGAGATATGTGATCTTGTCTAGAGATCTCAGTGCCATCAAAGATAAGCAGAGGAGAAGAGTCCTTTTTTGTGAGATATGAAACAGGACAGTTCTAGGATTGAAATTAAGTTATACTTTATCACATTGGAAAACACCTAGAGATCAGCATTTAAAGAATTGATGGTGGATATTTGAAAAGATAAAGCTGTTTGGGCAGGACAAGGTTCTTCAAATTAGAAGGTAGAATGCAATGTGTAATCATCAGAAAAACTATAGGTGGTATTTCGAATAAGCAAAACAAGGTCAATAATACAAAAGGAGAAAACAGTGGGAAAAAAATTGAACACTGAAGAATGCCAGCATTAGTGAAAAAAGAAGGAACACAGAAAGCATATAACATCATCAACAGTGAACAGTCAGAGAGAAAACTGAATATCCAAGTCAACAATCCATAAGATGGAAGCTTGTTTAGAAGCTCTTTATGCCAAATGTGATCAAATGCCTTAGAAATATCAAGAGCAAATAGTAATAGTAATCGTGGCATGTGATGCAAGAAAGCAAGCGTATGAGATTATGTAGCATCAACCAATAAAAAAATTCACACCACCACCATTCCCTCTTGCTTTGCTGCTCTAGTCTGGGGAATCATTTTGGTTTAAATACAATTTAATTAACAATGAAATTTAATAAGATTAATAAATTTAAGTGATTTATTGACAATACTATACTAAGCTAATGGATTCGTAATACAGTCCTACGTATTATGCTATCTAGTTTTACATTATACCTTATGCTATCAAGTTTGAGATATAGGTTACACTATTCCATATCGATCTAATATACTACAACAATGGCGGCAAGTTTCGAATGGCACAAAGTTCTATGGATACTAAGTAGTAACCTACAGATCTCTATCTAAACACAAAGTTCTATGGATACTAAGTAGTAACCTACAGATCTCTATCTAAATTCAAAATAAACTAAGGAGCATGACTAGGACTATAAAGCTATTTCTAGAAAATAAATTAATATGAAAATTAAGTCAATAAACTGGCAAAAATTTATCTAAAACTTATCCGTTTGCTGGAGCTGTAAAATCTTCTCCCACACATATTTATCCTTGCTCCACCGTTTTGGATAATTACTACCTTTTGTTACCAATAGAATGGTGATTATCATTTGTCTCGGGTGAAAAAGTGAAACATTACAATTCCCTTGGCTCTTCTTTCTGTTAGGAAAGCAAAAGCATTCATCTAGTTATTTATAAGCTTGTCTCAATAAGTACAGATGGAGCTCCAGCTATGACAGGTTGTCACACTGGATTTATCACACACTACAAAAATGACAATGGCTTTCCAAATTTTCTTTCCTACCATTACATTATTTACCAGAAAGCCTTGTAAGTTAAAATGCTAAATATGAAAAATATTATGGACATAACATTTCAGATTGCTAGCTTGATTCAAGAAAAGTCTTCAGAGACAATTTTCAAATTACAAGTAGAAGAAAGTGATAACTTGGAGCACACTGAACTACTGATGCATACAGATGTCAGATGGTTAAGGTAGAGGCAATTTCTTGCAAAGATTCAGAGACTTGCTTCATGAAATTGAGTTGTTCCTTGTCACAAGAATCAATTGGATGATGATGTTTGACTTTTAGATTTAGTATTTTTAACAGACATTACAGCTAAACCAAATGAATTAAACCTCGACTCATATTTCAATAAATATGATCAGAACAAACATAACATAGGAAAAAAGAAACGAATTACAAAAACTGTACGCGTTGTTCATTTAAAGTGTGTGTATAGGCAATTAATATAGAGAATCTTCATTACATTCACGATTTTGTCATTCCACAATCGTAACTAAAGAAAAAGTTATGAGTGAAATAGCGGGTCCCCATATTAAACGCCTACATGCATACTTTGAACGAATTTAATGTGACAAACGAGCTTGCTTGTTAACTTATCTAATCTAGATTGGATTGATGACAATGCTACTCCCAAAGGATAATATATATCTAAATTGTTTCTATGTTTTGTTTTAATAATACTCATAGTAGAGAAACCAATCTCATAGAGGTATGTTGACATGGAAGAACAGATTTTAAAGATTTCAGCAAGCTCAGTTTATTCATTTTTAACTTTAATCCAAAATGAGGCAAGTGATGCTGCATTTTCAAAATTCATCTTCAATCCTTCATCAGTAGCCAGTTCCAACAATTTATCCTGTAAAGCTTTAGTTAAATTATCTTTTGATGAAATAAATGGATTTCAGATCATGAATTTCCTATATGTGGATATTATTTTAATGTAAAATAAAATTCATAACGTTCTATCAAATTCGCAAGGTGTTCAGTGATAACTTTTCACAGATGTGCAATATTACAATCATTACCTACTTCATTGATAATTGTTGTTAAATTATGGAACATGTCATAAAAATCTATAGAAACTCTTCCAAGCTTTTAACTTTTGTTTTTACCCTTTGATCTTATCTGCCTTTGAAAAACATGTTGCATCCTTCCTTGCATGGAAGTATTAAGATCATTAAAAATACTGAAGATATCAGACAAATAAGCACGTCTGGCTGTCCAATTCACATTTTTAAAAAGTTGGGACCAAATTGGTTTCTTGCAAAAACACTAAGAGTCTGTTCCATAGTTCCAACATTCTCGATAGAACTTTTTTCCCTCGATAACTATTGTACCTCAGTATGCAATAACAGTTGTTTATGATCAGCTTCCATATTATCACATAATAAAGAGAATAATCTTGAATTTAAGGTTTTACATAATTCACAATTTTTACTACACTGTTTAGTTCAGCTGACATTTCTTTCGTAGCAAAAGACTTTCTCAATGAAGGAAGCAATGCATTAATTTACATTCTGGAGCAAGCTCCTTAATCTGGGTAACTACTCCAGAATATTTTCCTGTCATTGCAGCTGCGTAATCAGAACATACCCCTATACAAAACTTAAACTCCAAACCACATTTGTTGACAATGTAATCCTTCATAGATTTATACAGTTCAGAGCTAGTTGTGTTTGTCGGCAATGAAGCTGAAAAAAAGAATTCTTCCTCCATATCACCATCATGTTCAAATCACACAAATACTAAAAGAACTGCCATGTTATTAATATCTGCACATTCATCAAGTTGCAATGAAAAATGCTTTGGCTTTATTTGTTCTATGAGTTGTTTTTCCATATCATTAGCCACTTCCTGAATATATCAAGCTATGGTGTCATTAGAAAGTGGCTTGGGCTGCCTTCTTTGCCACAGATTCACCCAACACTTAACATTTCCAAGTCTTTCACTAATGTCTCCGCAATTGTATATGGTTTTTTAGTCTTAGCAATCCGAAGTGCTACTTTATAAGAAGCCTGTAAAGCACTAATGTTTATATGTGAAATACTGAATATCTGCTTCTGTTGGTTTTTTAATTGAATACTCTTTCTTTACAAAAATTCTTTTGGTTTTGAATTTATTTCTTTATGTTTCATGTGTAAATTCCACTTAAGTTTTGATGGTTTCATTCTTCATTAGCCAGAACGTCTCCGCAAACAACACACTGTGGTTTTAGCACTTTGCCATCAATTATGGCTACAAAACCGAACTCAATATATGAGGATCATACTTCCGAGTAAAACTTGTATGAACTCTTTTGGTCTTCGTTTCTTTGGAATCACTTCGATCGTCATCATTTGGTTTACTACTTTTGTCGCTTTCAGAAAAGGTGTCTTTTCTTGACAAAAAAGGCCAGTGAACCTTGTTTCGTCATCTGTAAATTAGGGTTAAAAATAAATAATACAAATTTTACTTCCCTAATGTAGCTAATAATGTTAAACTATAAATTGCAAAACAGACTTGGTTAAAAATTAAAATGATTGTAAAAATAAAAAGTTATAAAATAAAAAATGCTTACATTTTCTCTGATTTTTATACACTTTTGGGTAATAGTTGGCAAACTAACCTTAAATTATCACGTGTTGTAATGTGGCTCTACTTGCGTGTGACTTTTACACAGCTCACACCACATGCGACTCACCACACGAGTTCAACACCCAAAATGGTCTAACCCCGGGGGTTCACACCTGGTGAGTATGGGCTTGGCACACCAAGGGTCCCGAGCTGGATATCATCATTCTTCTCTTTCTTGGCGATTCCCTTCTACCTTTCCTCTCTCTCTCAGGGTAACTCGGAAAAGTTTTTTTCCCTGGTGCAGCGGTGCAGCACCAGTGAAAATAACAATAACAATAATGTATAATGAGACGAGTGCACTGATATGCTTGGTTGTCGTGGCAATGTCAAATGTCCAATTGCTATAAAAGTTTCTAAGCACTTACTCTCAAATTTTTATCTCGTCATGGACCACACCTTGAAAAGCACTGATCTAGAATGCACTTTTCCCTCCCCACCAACTGAACCAATATTCCTACACATCGGGGAACAGGTTGCATTCCATGATTGAAATTTGAAAATTAAAATTTATTTTTTTTCCCAGTCACTAAAATTTTTAAGCTTCATTTCCCCCACCCTTGGAATTTCTTCATGCCCCTCCCTCAGTTTGAAAACTCAAGCCTTTCTCACCCAAATTCGGTTTGGGTTAGAATGTGAAGTTAATTCATGTAAAGGAATGTTACTGTTATTGTTCCACCCACTAAAATATGATCTACAACTTAACATTTAAAAAAGTGGTAGTGAATATTCAAGTAGGCACAGTTATTTGTGCAAAGCAAAAAGCAAGATTTTGTCAAACAGAAAAATGCAACATAGCTTACTGATCTAACCTTGAGTGCAAATTTGTTTAGAGACTAGAACTGTTTTTAACTTATATACACTGGTGTTCAAAGAAAGTGCATCACCCCTTGCTATTGTTGCTTTCCGTAAGGAAAAGGGTTCTTCCCATCATATTGATTATAGAGTGTCTTGTAATCAGTTGACAGTGAGATTTCTTTCCACGTGGTTCTGCTGATTGGAAAAAAAGGAACCGGACACAAACGAGTCTCTATGCCAAAACAGGACTGCATTTTGAAGTGCTTATGCCTTAAAAACAGTAAAGCTTCTTCATCTACAGGTCACTGTTGAAAAAAAGCCGTGAAATAGGGTTGAATTTGAAATTGTCTGCTATTCTGCCCAGACACGATAGAAGGGAGTATATGATGAGAGCTTTGTCGATCAATTCGGCCCTGAAAAGATTGTGCAAGGCTCAAGGGATAGAATTTTTTTCAGCCTGGACTGTACTTGTTAACAGGAAAGACTGCTTCTACAGGGATGGGATACACTTAAATAGAAAGGGTGCAAGAATATTTGCTGATGCTATCAAGGCAGTGTTAGGTGGGTCGGAAAACTGATAGCTTGGGGGGATACAAGGACTAATAGTTTAACAGTAGCCGTAGGCAGAGGTGAAGGTGATTCTTGCACAACTTCTATTAGAATAAGTAGCGACCTGGAGCGAGGGGTGTTGGGGGTTTCAGGGACGGATGGCAGTCATCGTGAAACAGGTGGGTATATGGGATGTGTTAGAGTAATTAAGAATAAGAATAGGTGCATGTATACTTGCATGTATACCAATGCTAGAAGTATATTAATAAATTTGATGAATTTGAAGTGTTGGTCAAGACATCAAAGGCGGATATTGTTGGGATATCAGAGACGTGGTGTCACACAGATATAATGAATGCCGAACTGGAATTTGGGGAGTACAATGTGTACAGAAAGGATAGACAGGATAGGAAGGGAGGAGGTGTTACGCTGTTAATAAAGAAAAACATAAAATCAAAAGAAGTGCATCCAGTTGATATAGATGAACAGTGCACTGTTGAGTCAGTTTGGTGTGACATAAGCACTGCGAAAGCAAAAATAAGAGGAGTGTGTTATAGGCCTAATGACTTGAATGAGTACAATGAACAATTGTACAGAGAAATAGAGTGGGCTAGTAAATCAGAATGTCTTATAATGGGGGATTTTAACTTCCCAGATATTGACTGGAACTTGTGGGTTGGGCACTCACACACTAGTCAGATTTTTGTGGATTTATTGGATGATTGTTTTCTGCAGCAGCATGTTCAAGAGGCAACCAGAGAAAGTAATACTCTTGATCTGGTTATCAGCAGTGATCATTCATTTATTAGGAATTTGCAGATAAAAGAACCACTAGGTGGCAGTGATCACAGTGTACTGACGTGGGATTTACTTAAAGATTTAACTACTATCAGGGGTAAAGGAAAGGGTTTTTGCTTCTGTAAAGGCGAGTACAGTGGTCTACGACAGTTTTTAAATTCTGTACAGTGGGATCAACTGACGATATTACCAACAGTAAATTCTAAGTGGGAAGCATTCAAGGAATTAATCGTGGAAGCTACTAAAAGGTCCATACCTATTAAGAAATATTGTTCAAGGTTTAGGCCTAAATGGTTGTCAAATGAACTAATGAGACTCGATAACAGAGAAGAAAAATGCATGGGATGCATATAAATTATCAAGCGACTCAGAAGCATATGGCAGATATAAGTTAATCTGTAATCAGGTCACAAAGGAGGTTCGGCAGGCGAAGGCAGATTACGAGAAATCCTTGGCAAAAGATGCTAAGAAAAACAGCAAGGATTTCTTTACTTATATAAACTCTAAAAGGAAGGGGATGAATCTGATTGGTCCACTTGACATCGATGGTTCGACTGTTGATGATCCTGCTCAGATAGCAAACAAACTGAATGAGTATTTTGCATCTACATTCACACGTGAGGAATTATTAAGGTTTGAAAATGGCAGAAGGTTATCAAATTGTAGCAAGATACTTAATGATTTTGTAATAACTGAGAGCAAAGTGGAAGAGAAATTGTTGAAGTTAAACGTAAGAAAAGCACCTGGGGTGGATGGGATCTATCCAGTTATATTAAAGGAGATGGCAAAGCAACTAAGCAAACCCTTAGCCATAATTATGAGAGCATCCTTGGACTCAGGGGAGGTTCCCACGGACTGGAGATGTGCAAATGTATCCCCAATTCACAAAGGGGGATCGAAGGGTGACACGAGTAATTACAGACCATTTAGTTTAACTTCTGTTCCGGGTAAAATAATGGAGTCGCTGGTTAAAGATGCATTGCAGGATCATCTAGACAAGACTGCAGCAATAATTCAGACACAGCATGGGTTTGTTAAGGGAAAGTCTTTTCTGACAAATTTGATAGGATATTATGATGTGGTTACAAAGGAACTGGATGCGAAAAATAATTTTGATATCATATATTTGGATTTCAGGAAAGCTTTTGACACTGTTGCGCATGGAAGACTATTGTCCAAATTGGAGCAGAATGGTATTAAGGGTAAGTTGCTACAATGGATAAAAGGATGGTTAAGTGCTAGAAGACAGAGGGTGGTAATCAATGGGTGCTGCTCTTCTTGGACTAATGTTATTAGTGGAGTCCCACAGGGTTCGGTGTTAGGTCCACTGTTGTTTTGTATATTTATCAATGATATTGATGAAGGTATATCAGGCTTAATGTCGAAGTTTGCAGATGATACAAAGGTTGGCACGGGGTTGTTAATGACAGTAATGGCAGTGTGCTACTGCAACAGGATCTAGATAATTTGGGCAGATGGGCTAAGAAGCGGCAACTGAAGTTTAACCTTGACAAATGCAAAGTACTACATATGGGTAGAAGTAACCCCAGAGAAACGTACCAACTGTGTGGTACTACACTTAAGGTGGTAGAAAATGAAAAAGACCTGGGAGTAATTGTGCAGTCAGATATGAAGTTTTCTGAGCAATGCAGACAGGCTGCTAGGGCAGGTCATGGGGTTTTGTCAATGATATATAGGAATTTTGCTAGCAGGGAAAAGGAGGTGATTATCCCTCTGTATAAGGCAATGGTCAGGCCACGGCTTGAGTACTGCGTACAGGTCTGGAGGCCTCATTTTAGGAAGGATGTAGATTTACTTGAGCGTGTACAGAGAAGGGCAACAAGATTGGTGAGGGGAATGAAGGGATCCTCTTACCAAGAGATGCTTAAGTTCTGCAAATTGCAGTGGCTGGAGACTAGGCACCTGCGCGGTGATCTGATTGAGGTATATAAGGCCTTGAATGGGTTGAGCATGCTGAATTCTGATGGGATCCTTCCACTTGTTCAGATTACGAATCTAAGGGGGCATAAATTGAAATTAAGAAAAGACACATGTAGAATAGATGTTTGGAAATTTTCCTTTAGCCAGGCGGGTGGTTAATTGCTGGAACAAACTTCCATCTGTCGTTGTGGAAGTTGATAGTTTGAATAAATTTAAGGAAGAACTGGACAGGCATTTGGAGGGAATGGTGTGATTTTTTTTTTTTTTTTTTTCGGCTGATGCTGCATAAGGTCATACATTTGCTTTCTTGCATCACATGCCACTACTACTACTACTATCTGAGCTGAAAAGGGAATGGGAAGAACGTACAGGAGTGGTAACAAGTGCAGTAACAGTCAGAAGATGCCTCTTCAAAAATGACTTGTAGCCCATCGTCCTAAGAAGAAGCCCCTTCTTGCACAAAAAATGAAAAAAGGCCTGATTAATTTGGTGTAAGGAGCATGTCAAATGGACCCCTGAACAGTGGAAGTCAGTTATTTTCTCGGATGAGAAGAAATTCAACCTCCATGGCTCTGATGAGAGACAAACGATTCGCCACAGACGTGGTGAAGAATACCATCCAGACTGTATGGTATCTACAGTGAAATTGCCTACCAGCCAAATGATATGGAGATGCATTTTGTATCGCGGAGTAGGTCACCTGCAGTTCATAAATGCCAATGGATACCTGGTTATATTGGAAGGCAAATTGCTGCCAACCATTAGAGACCATTTCAACCTGCCAAGTAGCTGCATCTTTCAAGACGACTCTGCTCCTTGTCATCGGGTGAAAAGTGTAAGTAGGCGCTTCTGTAGTTACCTTAGCTTCATTTCTGCATTAGAAGTTCAACAATAATGTGTTTACATTTGTTACAGGTGAAAATATTGTTAGAAGAACGGTCCATTAAAACTCTTAGCTGGCCAGGAAACAGCCTGGACCTGAATCCTATAGAGAACTGTTGACATTGTGTGGAATCTCCAATTGCCAGAAAGAAACCAAAGACCCTTCACGATCTTCAGGGAGCCACAATTCATGTTTGAAACCGCAAACTATCAGTTGATTATCTTCAGAAATTGACAAGATCAATTTCTGAAGACAGTGTGCTGCTGTCATCAGGGCCAGTGGCGGTTCAACTAAATATCAGTTTGCACCTGGTGAACTTTTCATCTTGTTTTTCATTTAAAATGATAAACTGAAGCAAATTGAGGGCATCTGATTACATTTCAACCATAATTGTCAGGGTTACCAAAGCTGTTGTATAAAGGTTGCAAATGCTCATTTTGGATTATTTTGAGAGCATCTGTCAAATATTACTTAGCTTTACCTTAACTATTAATAAATATCTTTTGTTTATATTTCTATTTGTCATTAATGTCATTAATGCTAGTCATTAATGTAACATACCATCGCAAAAAAAGAGTTAGAAATGTGAAATTCCTAGGTGATGCATTATTTATTTATTTTTTTTTTTTGAACACCAGTGTATATAATTCTCAGAAGTTTCCTCTTCCCAAGTGTTATAATAATCCTTTTATCACCACTTGTGTATACCTTTATATATTATTCACACAATCAAAGTTGAACATTTAACTTACCAAGATTCTGAAGTCTAAACAACTTCCCCAATTCATAGGGTAGTACTCTCAAACAATTCTGATTTAGATTTAATTCCCTTAACATGACAAGATCACCAAGTTCTGCTGGTAGGCTACGTAGTTTGTTACAGGAAAGATCCAAATGTATAAGGCAGGTAAGACGAGCAATATCTGGAGGGATGCGAGACAAGTTATTATCATTAAGGTATAATGAAGTTAAGTGGCTCATTTTCCACAGAGCAGGACTTAAGTTGCGAATTGTACCTAAAACAAAGAATAATACATTCATGAATGTACTGGATGTAACCTTACCAATATTTTTCCTTACAAAAAAGCAATCAATTATGTACAATGTTAAAATTACACATCAGAACAAAAATTTATTTTTGAAATGCTTCTTATTTATGCAATACCATTATCAGTGGCCTGCCAGTAGCTAAATACAGAGTATCTTAAATTAAATAATACCTTAAATCTGACAATATACCAATATGCATCGTTCTTCATTGAAGTTGTCCCACATAGAAAGGATGGACAGAACTACTGAAAATCTGTCTGCAAAACTGACATACATGGGAAGAAAAAAAAAGAAAGATTAATATGTCAAGCTGATCAGCACAGTAGAATGTCCAATAACACTATCTATCTATTGCTACTCTGATAAAGGAATTTGAAGGTGCTATAAAAATGTGTGTAAATTGCTGGCAGGCAAAATGATGAGTGAATAATCATCTAAGGGTATGCAATTAACATATATATGTATATGCAGTGGCTTATCCAGGTTTCACCATGGGGAGGGGGGGGCATGGCGACCAGGCTTTTCAGTTTTTTGTAGAATGCCTCCTGTGCTCTTTTTCTTTAATTTCAAATTTTTGGTTAAGGGGGTCTATGCCCTCTCTGCCCACCCCTAAATATGCCCCTGTATGTATGATCATGTTATACACAGCCATGACTGAAAGGAATAAGACTGCTTGTTAAAAGCTGGACTGCAAACACAGCAAATCATCATTTGTGTGGGTTGTGATACCTAAACAGCATTTGACACTAAAGGTACACAAATGTAGTTAAACCTGCCACCAAAGTTCTGGCAACAACAGAATGGGAGGATCTACCTTCAACAGATCTGCCATCTGAAATGGAGTGCAGACAGCAGTAGCACACGTTTTTAGATAGGTTTCAACATCTTGCCATCAGTTTACCATCAATAATGACCAGTGGGTGAACAGCTATTATAAATGATGGCTTCCCATTCCAAAATTCTGAGTGTTGGCTTGATGCACTGCTCCCTGATGTATACTGAATTACACGTCCCTGGCATGTCTCTGGAGCCTCTGACTCCCTTTGGAGGAACAGCTTTTTTGCTCACTTCAGGGTTGCTCAATGCTCCTCACAACTCTTCAACTCAACCTGTAACTACTTTCCCCACCATTCTGCCGAAGTCATTTCTAGTACTCAGCAACTTAGTCACACTGTCTCTCATGGATGCCCACAAGTTTCAGTGATCAGTCTGCTCATCTGGGATTTAGTTCTAGATGAAAAGCTTCTCTATTCAACTCCCAAATCTTCTAAAATCCATATGTCAATGATCTAATGCTTCTTGTGCTTGGAAATTCTCATTCTTCTTTGGAAAGTACTACAAATAACATCATGAATGATCTGTGCTCTTGGACCATTATTAATAAACTTACCAAACTCCTGACAAGACTAAGCTTCTTTATCTTAAGAGCAACCTTAACATTTCCAGGCCTCCAACTGTTAAATGTTTTGATTGCTCTCTTTCTCTCCCTCCATAGTTAACTCTCATAAATTTCTCAGCATTATTCTAGATCATAAATTAAACTTTCAGAAACATGCCTTGCACCTTCATGATAAAATAGTTAAGTATATTTCTGTGCTTCTCTGTCTGTTGCATCCATCCTAGGATATTAACCACCATACCCTTCGTCTTTTGTAAAAAGTGTTCATTCTGATACATACCTATGACTCTAGTGCCTAGTTTTGGTATACTAAGAAGGTTGCTATCCAAGAGAAACTCTCTTCTATCCAAAAGGATATGTACTTAATGATGGGTCATTCCTGTCACAATGTCTCAACAGCTGCACTACAGGTTTTAAATTGTTGCTGTTGTTTGGTTTTTAGGAGCATTAGCAACTAAGGCCATATTGCTCCGGGATATGCAGTGGTCATTCCCTGACCTTTCCACATCCTCCGTATTTGGTGGCGACGGGCTCAAATCACAGTCTAATCAAGAAGCGTGTGCTACGCACTGCTGCTCCTTCCCACCTGGCTATGGAGGCACCTTAAATTGTTGCCTGCCTTTGGATCTCCAAATCACTTATCAAGGTTTTCTTCTATTTACTATTACCTTAGAGATGCCATTTCTGTTGATTTTGACGTGAATAACCCTAGGGCGCTCATGGTGTCACGAAAAGTAAAACGCCTAACTGCTGTTATATTTCCGAAACTAATACACAAAAGTATAATAAATTTATACTTATTATGTCGGGTATATAATGCCATTGACGAACATGCAAGAAAAAAATTAGAAATTTTGGTATCTTTTTTTTTTTTTTTCGAAAAAACTAAAAATTTCACATTTTGGTCATTTGCCATTGCGCCTTGGTTACTTTCACTCTCAATAGCAGTGATGCAACAAGTGCAACGCATGCGCCCAAGAAAACTAAATTGTACGCAACAAGTTGCATACAATTGAGCACTCTACAAGGAGATATAAATAGATTTCAAATCGGGTTTTTAGTTTTCAAGGGTTGAACAACTTGTTAAAGTAGCTACTTCGTTCAGTTACTTTGCATTGAATGGCCTTGAATGGGTTGAGCACACTGAATTCTGATGGGATCCTTCCACTTGTTCAGATTACGAACCTAAGGGGGCATAAATTCAAATTAAGAAAGGATAGATGTAGAATAGATGTGCAGAAATTTGCCTTTAGCCAGCAGGTAGTTAATTGCTGGAACAAACTTCCATCTGTCGTTGTGGAAGTTGATAGGTTGAATAAATTTAACGAGGAACTGGACAGGCATTTGGAAGGAATGGTGTGATTTTTTTTTTTTGGCTGATGCTGCATAAGCTCATACACTTGCTTTCTTGCATCACATGCCTACTACTACTATTTGTCGAGCAGTGAGGTTGTGTTGTTGGCCTATCCACCTGTAACCTGTTTGAACTGGCTTTAAGCAGTATGAAGCAGAGTTGTCGAGTGTCGGTGGGATGATGTCGTTTGTTCTGAAGATCTTTTGTCGAGTAGTGCAGTTGTGTTTCATTTAGTTAAGTTGTGACGATGCCAAAAGTTACATCAACTAAACGAGTTCAAAGATTTCGACAAAATCACAAATTAACGTTGAATAGCAAGCACATTCCTCGACTTCATGAAATCAACTTTCGATCTTAAACTCGCATCAGATCCTACAAAATCTATTATGCATGGTCAATCATGTATCAACTTGGTCTTCAATCGCAATGCTAATAGTTTGAATTGTTTCAACTATGTATCCTACTTTAGTTACCACAAATCTTTATTGTTGATCGTAAAAGAAAATACCGAATAAAATATAACTGATTTTATTAAGCTTAAATTGTATTTTTTCATTTCACGTGACATTATTCACGGATCCACCTTCAGCTCCATGGAGCTAACCGATTTTTTTAGACATAACTCTCAATATCCAGTGCAATTCTAAAACTGAAAAGACTTGTTGCTGGAACCATCTAGTCCAATGTCTCAAAAAATTGGTGGTCTTCTTCTTCCAAAGGTATGGGCACAAGAAAGTTTATTCCATCTGTCTTTTGATTTACAAAAGTCAGTTCTAAAATAGTTCTGTCCAAGTCTCATACCCTTTTTCTTCTAATGCCATGGTTCTCTGTAACTGTTGCAGCATGTTCTTTTCACCTTTCCATATTACGTAGATATTCATCAGCTCCTGTCTCCTGCGTGTCATGTCACTCATTTTCCCCTTGCATTGAATTGCCTCTCTCTCTCTCTCTCTCTCTCTCTCTCTCTCTCTCTCTCTCTCTCTCTCTCTCTCTCTCTCTAGACTCCAGAGAAAAATTTAATCTTCTGCAAGATTTTGCACATAAAGCCTTCACTAGACGTGGACAGTTCACCACTAGTGCTTCAGTTTCTGAAACTACTCCTATTCTGGCTCCAGTTCAGTCCAGGCCATCACCTCAATCGTCTCCATTTTGTGATACCATCTTTGTTGTTGATCGTAAAAGAAAATACCGAATAAAATATAACTGATTTTATTAAGCTTTTAGTTTTCTTCAAGGTTTTTTCAAGGTTTTCTTCTATTTACTATTACCTTAGAGATGCCATTTCTGTTGATTTTGACGTGAATAACCCTAGGGCGCTCATGGTGTCACGAAAAGTAAAACGCCTAACTGCTGTTATATTTCCGAAACTAATACACAAAAGTATAATAAATTTATACTTATTATGTCGGGTATATAATGCCATTGACGAACATGCAAGAAAAAAATTAGAAATTTTGGTATCTTTTTTTTTTTTTTTCGAAAAAACTATACCGGGCTTACAATACCTTACAATACTAGGGCTTACAATACCGGTCAAAATATCAATACCAGTATTTCGATATTTTTAATTTATCACACCTAATTGTCATCAAAAACCGGTATTCCAAAACCGGTATTTGGAAAAACCGGTATTCCAAAAACAAAAGTTTTTCTCAATAAATTTTGATGACAATTAGGTACGATAAATTAAGGAAAAAAACAAGTACAGGCATACCTCGAATAACGAATAGGATGCGTTCCACGAAATTACTTCGTTAAGCGAAACTTCGTTTTCAGAGGTAAAAATACTATGGCCAGAATAGGGATACGTTCCTACGTAAAGAAAATGAAAAGCTTTTTTTTTCGAACAAAGAAAAGTTTTATTAAATAAACAGTCAACTTAGATACAAAGTGAAATCACATTTTAAAATATGAGTCTAAAGTTGATTGTTTATGCTCTTTTTCTCTTTCATTTAACAATTGCCTATACAGAGTTATTGCATTTAACACTGATCACTTAACAATAACACTTCTTCCTAAATCAGGATTATTTTCACTAAAAAAAATTAAAACGTTTTCAATGTCATTTAAGCACCTTTTTAAATCTTTGGTTGTTAACACTTTTTCGGCAGGAACTTCTTTAACTTCGTCTTCATTATCTTTGTCTTCGTTGCTAACAAGGTTTCTAAATCTTCCACTGAAAAACCATCATCTTCTGCATTCAATAAATTTCTAACATCCTCTTCATCGACATTTTCGAAACCTATTGATTGAGCCATCTGGATAACTTCATTTATAATTTCTTGGATGTTATTTTCTTCTTCTAGTACAACTTCTGGCCAAATTTTGCGCCAAACTCCATTTAAGCATTTCTTAGTGCCTTCTTTCCAAGAACTATCAATGTTTTCAATTACATTTTTAATGGTGTAGTTTTTCCAAAAAGTTTTAACTGTTTCCTCTTTATCCTGGCGCCTCCGTAGCCAGGTGGGAAGGAGCAGCAGTGCGTAGCACACGCTTCTTGATTAAACCGGGGTTCGAGCCCTTCACCACCAAATACGGAGGATGCGGAAAGGTCAGGGAATGACCACCGCATATCCCAGAGCAATATGGCCTTAGTTGCTAATGCTCCTTAAAAAAAAACCAAACAACAAACTCTTTATCCTCTAGTTCAGTTAAACTGCTTAATGCTCGACGCAGATAAGCTTTAAATGATGCTATTACTCCCTGATCCAATGGTGGAATCAGGGAAGTTGTGTTTGCTGGAAGAAACACAACTTTGACAGGAATGCATGTGTCCAATGTGTTAAGATCAGTAGGATGTCCCGGAGCATTGTCTAACAACAAAAGAGCTTTTTCTTCAAAGTTGTTTTTTTTTTTTGACAATACCGTTTTACTTCAGGACAAAAGTGGTTAACAAACCAATCAGTAAATAACTCCTTGGTAACCCACGCTTTTCTATTTGCTTTCCATATTACAGGTAAATTCATTTTTATGTTACCTTTTAACGCCCTCGGATTTTCTGAATGGTAAACTAATAACAATTTTAATTTATAATCGCCAGAGGCATTTGATCCAAAGAGTAACGTTAAACGGTCTTTGGCTGCTTTGAACCCAGCAGCTGATTTTTCTTCAATAGAAATGAAGCTTTTTGTTGGTAGCCGTTTCCAGAACAAACCGCTTTCGTCAACACTGAACACCAAATTTGGTGGAAAATTTTCACGTTCAATTATTTCCTTTAGTTTTTCTGGAAACTTATTTGCAGCTTCTCCTGTTAATTTTATACTATGAATCCTGGCCCGTTTTTTAAATTTCTCGAACCAACCACGAGAAGCCCCAAAGGTTTCCGTAATTTCTTCAGTTTGCTTAGATTTCAGGTGATTAAAGTGGAATATTTTTTTATGTTAAATGGGGCTTGAAATTGCCGACTTCGTTATAGCGAAGCTTCGTTATCAGAGGTAACGTTAACCGAGGTATGCCTGTACTGTAATTACTTGAATTCGTGTTTTAAATAAACTTTTATTTCAATAATAAATATTCTGAAAAAAAATCATTAAAATAGTTATTCTAAAAACAAAAAAATACATATTGTTACTGCAAAGATTAGTTATGTTTAAGCATCCACGCTACCTGTTCGAATAAAGTGAACTCTTAAGAAACATAAGCAATCAATAATATGATTGTTTAAAATGGACCTAATTTTGGTACATATGTTATTAGCGGCAGAAAAAGCTCTTTCGGATTCTATTCTGGTACTATTGTACTGAGATAATCGTAGACTATCTCAGTCCATATTTTTTAGGCGTTGAACTTTTTTAGCAAAAATAGTTAAAAGTATTTAATTAATTTGACTCAAGTTCATCTGTTAAAATCTCACTGGAGTCGGGCAATTTCTTATTTTGGAAAGAATTTGCGGAACACTTATGTTCTGTTCCATGTTGGTCTTCCATGGTTGAATTGTGTTCATCATTTTCTGAAGGAGAAAGACGTTTTATTAAGCGAAGTATAATTTTCACTATAGTATCTTTACTGAGTCTTTGCTCTCTCCCAGACTCAGTATCTTTACTGAGTCTGGGAGAGAGAGCAAAGAGTGGGGATAAGGAATAAAGAAGAGAGCAAAGAGTGCTGTTAAGGAATTCTTTACATATATAAACGCAAAGAACAGAAGGACAAATCATATTGGACCCTTATGTAATGGATATGGGATAGTATCAGATAACATAGCTGAAGTTGCAAATGAACTCAACAGTTACTTTGGATCAATATTTACATAAAAAAAAACCCCTTTGCGTCAATGAGATATTATGGAAGTGAAGTTGAAAAAAATGTAATTAATGATGTTGAAATTTTAAATGATTATTTAATGAGAACTTTCACGGCTACAAGCAAGTAAGGCTCCTCTGGTTGATGGCATATACCCTATATATAATCTTAAAGGAGGCGGCAAGTGAGTGCATTGAACCATTAAGGCTCGTTATGAGAGCATCACTGGACTCAGGAGAGATTCCGTTGGATTGGTGCAAATTGGAACATAAAGGCAGTTCTAGGAGTGTAACGGGAAATTACTGACCGGCCAGTCCAACTTCAGTAGCAGGGATGGAATGATGATCAAGGATGGAATTCAGAATCATTTAGATGGAAATGGAATTCTGTAGGATACACAGCATGGTTTTGTAAAGGTTTTGTAAACATGGTTTTGTTAAAATCATGTTTACCAAATCTGGTTAGCCATTTTGACAGGTCACTCGTGAGCTGGATTTAGAGAATAATTTCGACATTGTTTATTTGGATTTCAGCAAAGCATTTGACTCAGTCCCACATGAGTGGTTACTTTATAAGTTGGAGCAGGCTGGAATCATAGGCAAAATCCTCAGATGGATAGCACGATGGCTTGAGGGCACCAGGCAGAGGGTTCAGATAAATGGTTATTCCTCAGTTTGGGTTTGTAAGTAGTGGGGTTCTCCCAGGATCAGTATTGGGACCATTGTTGTTTTGATTATCTTAAATGATATCTATGAAGGGATGGAGGGCATGAGGTCTAAACTCGCAGATGATGTAAACATCAGTAGAGTAGCTAATGATCGCAGCCAAGCAGAGCTTCTTCAGAGTGACCTAGATAGACTTCTGGGATGGTCTGGTCAGAAAAGTGTAGTAGTAGTGGCATGTGATGCAAGAAAGCAAGTGTATGAGCTTATGCAGCATCAACCAAAAAAAATTTACAAAACAATTCTCTCTAAATGTTTGTCCAGTTCCTCCTTAAATTTATTTAAACTATCAACTTCCACAACGACAAATGGAAGTTTGTTCCAGCAATTAACCACCCACTGGCTAAAGGCAAATTTCTGCACATTTATTCTACATCTGTCTTTTCTTAATTTGAATTTATGCCCCCTTAGGTTCGTAATCTGAACAAGTGGAAGGATCCCATCAGAATTCAGTGTGCTCAACCCATTCAAGGCCTTATATGTGACATCTGTCTTTTCTTAATTTGAATTTATGCCCCCTTAGGTTCGTAATCTGAACAAGTGGAAGGATCCCATCAGAATTCAGTGTGCTCAACCCATTCAAGGCCTTATACACCTCAATCAGATCACCGCGCAGGTGCCTAGCCTCCAGCCACTGCAATTTGCAGAACTTAAGCCTCTCTTTGTAAGAGGATCCCTTCATTCCCCTCACCAATCTTGTTGCCCTTCTCTGTACACACTCAAGCAAATCGACATCCTCCCTAAAATGAGGCCTCCAGACCTGTACGCAGTACTCAAGGTGTGGCCTGACCATTGCCTTATACAGAGGGACAATCACCTCCTTTTCCCTGCTAGCAAAATTCCTATATATCATTGACAAAACCCCATGACCTGCCCTGGCAGCCTGTCTACATTGCTCAGAAAACTTAATATCTAACTGCACAATTACTCCCAGGTCTTTTACGTTTTCTACCACTTTAAGTGTAGTACCACACAGTTGGTACTTTTCTCTAGGGTTACTTCTACCCATATTCAGTACTTTGCATTTGTCAAGGTTAAACTTCAGTTGCCACTTCTTAGCCCATTTGCCCAAATTATCTAGATCCTGTTGCAGTAGCACAATGCCATTACTGTCATTAACAACCCTGCCAACCTTTGTATCATCTGCAAACTTCGACATTAAGCCTGATATACCTTCATCAATATCATTGATAAATATACAAACCAAGAGTGGACCCAACACCAAACCCTGTGGGACTCCACTAATAACATTAGTCCATGAAGAGCAGCACCCATTGATTACCACCCTCTGTCTTCTCCCACTTAACCATCCTTTTATCCATTGTAGCAACTTACCCTTAATACCATTCTGCTCCAATTTGTACAATAGTCTGCCAAAAGTGGGAGCTATGCTTTAATTCACCAAAATGCAAGGTCTTACGCTGGGAAACAGCAACCCCAAAATAACTTATACACTTGGTGGAGTTGAACTAAAGTCAATAGTGGAGGAACAGGAATTGGGAGTTATGATGTGGTTGGACGTGAAGTTGTCCGAGAATTGTGGATAGCTTGCAGTGTTGCATGGTGTCCTATCATCGATGTATTGAACATTTGCTAGTAGAGATAATGACGTCATAATCACATAAAGGTGATTTTATAACCTTTATGTGATTAATTATAAACAATTATTTTTTTAAAATTAGTACCGTAAAACCAATATTTGTTGTATCAATACCGGTATTTCAATACAGGAAAAAAATGACCGGGATCCCAGTATTGTAAGCCCTAGTCACTACTATATTTTTAGCTCAAGTAACTATCTTCACCACAACCTTTAATTTGGATCATTCCTAATCAAACCTTTAGAATGCTGAACAATCACAGTGTTTTCCTATCTTCTATCTCCTACTGACCTCATACTGGTCTGGAGATGGGATTATCTGCTGCACAGGTTATCCTGTGTGGAATCTTTATCTATCCCCTTTTAATTCTTGTCTTTTCCTTTCATCCATCTAGTAAGTGTTTAGTTTTTTTTTACTTTTTATTCTTCCTCTTCCTTTTTCTGCTTTTCTTTCTGCTATGTTTGTCGCTGGCACCAGCCTTGCACTGGTGTGGGATTGTCATGGGGTTTTTTTTGATAGTTTTTTTTATAAATTTATTATATTTTATTTTATTTTTAATTTTTTTTATTTTTTATCATTTTTACTACTTTATTATTATTTTTTTATTACTTCATTATTATTTTTTTTAATTTATTTGCTCACTTTTTGAATGGCATGGCCAATTCAGTATGTGACACACGAGATTTGTTGTGATTCATTCAGCATTTGGGAACTGCCCTACATAAGATACTATACTTGTCTACATGGCACGTCTCCATACATATAGTCATAGTTGGATCCAAAACAGAACTGCAATTTGTCACTGAAGACGGCACAATACCATTCTTGATCCCAAGCAGCAGAACACTTCTGCACCACACTGACAAAAATAGAATAGCATCAGAGGCAGCAATTAGCATTAGTAGACGCATACGATTCAAGAAAGCTAAGCTTATGCAGCATCAGCCAGAAAAAACACCTATCCCATTTCACCCCTCCATTCATTCCAAATGCCTGTCCAGCTCAGCCTTAAATTTATTTAGGCTATCAACTTCCACAACAGATAGAAGTCTGTTCCACCAATCAACCACTCACTGGCTAAATACAAATTTCTGCACATCTATTCTACAACTGTCTTTCCTCAATTTGAATCTATGCTCTTCAGGTACTTAATCTGAGCAAGAGGAAGAATCCCATCAGCATTCAGCTTGCTCAACCCATTCAAGGCCTTATACACCTTAATCAGATCACCTCGCAGGTGCCTACTCTACAGGCACTGCATTTTTGCAGAACTTAAAAGCCTTTCTTGGTAAGACACCCCTTTGTTCTCCTCCAATCTTGTTGACGTTATTTGTACTCATGCTAGCAACTCTACATCCTTCATAAAATGAGGCTTCCATACCTGTACACAGTACAGGTCTAGAGGCTTTATTTTAGGTACTCTAGGTGTGGCCTGACCATTGCCTTTTACAACAGGATAATCACCTCCCTGTCCCTGCTAGCAAAATTCCTACATATCATTGACAAGACTCCATGACCTGCCCTGGCAGCCCATCTGCACTGCATGGCAAACTTCATATTTGACTGCACAATTACCCCCACGTCTTTTTCACTTTCCACTTCCCTGAATGTACTACCAGACAGTTGGTACTTTCTCTTGGGTTATTGATATCCATATGTAGTACCTTGCATTTGTCAATGTTGAACTTCAGTTGCCACTTCTCAGCCAATTTGCCCAACTTATCTAGATCCAGCTGGAGTAACATACTGTCGTTAACAACCCTGCCAACCTTTGTATCATCTGTAAATTTGGACATTAATCCTGATATACCTTCATCGATAGCATTGATGAATACACAAAACAACAATGGGGCCCAGCACCAAACCCTGGGGAACTCCACTAATAACATTTATTCACAAAGAGCAGTGTCCATTGATTACCACTCTCTGTCGTCTTCCATCTCTTTATCCATTGTAGCAACTTACCCTTAATGCCATACCTCTTCAATTTGTACAGCAGTCTTCACTGTGCAACAGTATCAAAAGCTTTTCTGTAATCCAAGTATATGATATCAAAATTATTTCTGACATTCAGTTCCTTTGTAACCACCTCATAGTATCCAATAAAATTGGTCAGACAAGACTTATAAATCACAGGAAACACCCTGACTCCCTTAAATGCCTTAGGATTCTGACTTTTCCCAACAGCGAGTAATTTGCACTTGTGGGAGCTAGCTGCATTGGTACATGCAAGAATCGTAAGTTGTTTCCTGGAATCCTTATACTCCCTTTAACAAACCCATGCTGTGTGTCTTAACTATTATGGCAGTCTTCTCTAGATGATCCTGCAATGCTTCTTTAACCAGTGACTCCATTATTTTCCCCAGAACACAAGTTAAACTAACAGGTTTATAGTTACTTTTGTCACCTTTTGAACCACCCTTTGTGAACTGGTGATACATTCGCACACCTCCAGTCCATGTGGACCTCCCCTGAATCCAAGGTAGCATTTATAATTATGGCTAAGGGTTTGTTTACTTCCTTTGCTGCCTCCTTTAATATAACTGGATAGATCCCATCCACTCCAGATGCCTTCCTAGTAGTGACTAGTTCCTGCACTAGTAGTGACAGGAAACAAATCTGTTTCATCCCTAATAAGCACATTATTGGATGTGTTGTCTTGCTATGTCAATCAGCCAATCAACTTCATATGCGCATCATTTAAGTTCATAAACAACACAGTTATGTAAGCAAATTTTCAGGTAATTCCATCTATTCTGTAGATGGGCAATTTGTGATATAAAAAGGTATACATATGTATACGCTTTTATTTATTTTTTCCTTTACATGATGGAATGGGCAAATAGGGCCAAAAGAATTTGCTACTATAATGATTTACAAATACATGAACATGTGCATTCTTATATAACGTTCTTATATAATTAGAGGGAGTAATACTCTTTATCTGGTTATCAGTAGTGATTCTTCATGTATTAACAATCTGAAGAAAAAGGAACCACTAGGTGGCAGTGATAACAATGTGCTGAAGTGGGATTTACTCAAAGAGGTAACTACCATCAGGGATAAAGGGAAGAGTTTTTGTTTCATAAAGGTAACTACGGTGGTCTGGGCTAGTATTTAAATTCTATACAGTGGGACCAACTGATGATGTTAGCAAATTCCAAGCAAATTCAAAATGGGATGCATACAAAAAATTAACCTTGGAAGCTACTAGGCTTTTCATACAAACTAAGAAATATTGTTCAAGATTTAGGCCTAAATGGATGTCGGATGAACTAATGAGACAGGTGAAAGAGAAGAAAAATGCAAGAGATACATAAATTAACAGGTGACACAGAAGCCTATGATAGATAAAAGCTGGTCTGTAATGAAGTCACAAAGGAGGTTAGGCAGGAAAAGGCAGATTACGAGAAATCTTTGGCAAAGAATGCAAAGAAAAAGAGCAAAGAGTTCTTTACTTGTGTAAACTCTAGAAGGAAAAGGATGAATCAGATTGGTCAACTTGATATCGATGGTTCAACTGTTGATGATCCTGCTCAGGTAGCTAACAAACTAAATGAGTATTTTGCATCTACATTCATACACACACCCATGACAAGTTATTCAGGTAGGGGAATGCCAGAGGTGAATTAAACTCTGGCAGTGAGCTAGATAATTTTGTAATAACTGAAAGTAAAGTGGAGGAGAAATTGTTGAAGATACACATAAGAAAGCCATCTCGGGTGGATGGAATCTATCTAGTTATATTAATGGAGGCAGCAAAGGAAGTAAGCAAACCCTTAGCCATAACTATGAGAGCTTCCTTGGACTCAGGGGAGGTACCCATAGACTGGAGATGTGCAAATGTGACCCTAATCCATAAACGAGGATCACAGGGAGACACAGGTAATTATAGACCTTTTAGTTTAATTTCTGTTCCAGGGAAATAAATGGGGGCACTGGTTAAAGAAGCACTGCAGGATCATCTAGACAAGTCTGCAGTTATAGTTCAGACACAGCATGTCTTTGTTAAGGGGAAGACTTCTCTAACCAATTTGATTGAATATTACAATGTGGTCAAAAAAGGAACTGGAAGCAAAGAAGAATTTTGATATCATATATTTGGATCTTAGAAAGTCTTTTGATACTGTTGCACATGGAAAACTACTGCACAAACTGGGGCAGGGTGGCATTGGAGGCAAATTGCTGCTATGGATAAAGGGATGGTTGTGTGGGAGAAGACAGAGAGCGGTAATTAATGGATACTGCTCTTCATGGACTAATGTTATTAGTTGAGTCCGCCACAGTTTGGCATTGGGTTCATTGTTGCTTTCTGTATTTATTAATGATACTGATGATGGTATATCAGGCTTAATGTCCAAGTTTGCAGACGAAAAGAAGGTCAGCAGGGTTGTTTATGACACTAATAACAGTATGCTGCTGCAACAGGATCTAGAAAAGTTGAGCAGATGGGCCGAGAGGTAGCAACTGAAATTTAACATTGACAAATGTAAAGTACTGCATATGGGAAGCAGTAACCCCAGAGTAATGCACCAAATGTGTGGTAATACACTGACAGTGGTATAGAATGAAAAGGACCTGGGGTAATTGTGCAGGCAGATATGAAGTTTTCTGAGCAGTTCAGATGGTCTGCAAGAATAGCTGATCGTGTCTTGTCAATGATACACAGAAATTTTTCTAGCAGGGATAAGGAGGTGATTATCCCCTTGTATAAGGCAATGGTCACGCCACACCTTCAAGTACTGTGTACAAATCTGGAGACCTCATTTTAAGAAGGATGTAGAGCTGCTGGAATGAGTACAGAGAAGGGAAACAAGATTAGTGAATGGAACAAAGGGTTGCTCTTACCAAGAAAGGCTTACATTTTGCAAATTACAGTGTCTGGAGTCAAGGCACCTGCGAGGTGATCTGATTGAGGTGTATAAAGTCTTGAATGGTTTGAGCATGCTCAATTCTGATGGGATTCTTCCTATTGCTCAGAAGAATCACCTGAGAGGGAATACATTCAAATTGAGGAAAGATAGTTGTATGATAGACTTGCGGAAGTTTCCTTTAGCCAGCAGGTGGTTGATTGCTGGAACAAACTTCCATCTGTCATAGAAGATGATAGCGTAAACAGATTCAAGGCAGAAGTAGACAAACATTTGGAGCTAGTGGATGGGTGAAATGAGAATTGTTTTTTTTGGCTGATGTTATATAAGCTTGCTTTCTTGCATCACTTACCTTTATTAATGCTAAAGGTAGCTCCTAAAATCTAGTTCACCTCTGCTCTGATATATCCTGTGATTATACTTGATTTACAAAGCAGTATTTGCAACTAGCATAGTAAATCATTTGACTTTTTCCAGTCCAACTAACATCACTCTGCACTTAGCTACTTTAGAAACATTACAAAGCGGAATCACATGAAACATTACTTAGGAAACTGAATTTCGTGAATTTAAATACACAAATATATTTTAAATATAAAACTAAATTTTCATTAAAATACAAAAAGAAATTTAAAAATTTAAAAATACAATTATGGCATGTTGCTGACTTCATTCCACTGATGGTTCTGTACATAAAGAAACAAAATCCCCCACAGGCAGTCTGCTCCCAAAAGCACTCCACTGCTAAAATGTCTGTGCACATCATATTTTTTTGTAATTTTACGCATTTTTGGGTATTTATTAATTTCATCCTTAAAAATGGCTTTTTTTCCACACACACAAGAGGTATTAGAACCTATAGTACTTAGTACCGTGCTTGGGTTGGAGGTCGAGAAGACGAAAGAAGATATTTGTTGACATTAGACTTGAAATTCTGTAGACTGTAATTTTCAGGAAATACGTATGAAGGAAGGTTGCTCAAGAAAACAGCAGTTGAATGAATAAACGAGAAAGATGAAAAGTTGGTTCTGTGAGTTTTAAGTTGGACAGTAAATTGGTGTTGGCTGACGGCGGCACGTGTTTGAACTGTTTTGAAAGAAACAGTGGGAATTACAGAAGCCAATTCAGAAGAACAGTGCCCATGGAAGTATCGGTAGAAAAGGCATGCAGCAGAAACAGTATGTCTATGAGAGAGCGAGTGGAGAGACTGTTAGAGAGGAGTCATTAATTTACCTAACTGCCCTCTTCTGAATGGAATCTAGAAGCCTGAGAGAGGGTTTGGGGTACAGCCTCAGATGGAACAATACTGAGAATAAATAACAGTAGTCTCCTCTACTAGATAAGCGTTATTTATTTGAAGTAGTGCAATACCTGGTATCTATCTTGTTGTGAAGGTAGCTACAATATGAGAAAAATCTAAATGATGCCATTTACGTATGTAGTTAAAATTATGGGTAAACTATGGTGTTTTTATGCCGATGTTATATAGTTAATCTCAACCCATAGTGTATTATGCCTTGAGTATTTAGTCTTCAAAAAAAAAAAATATATATATATATATATATATATATATATATTTTTTTTTTTTTTTTGTATAGTTTAAGTACAATTAGCAAAATAGGTAAGATATATTTCATATAGTACAAGCTGGTAGCTACTTAACCCTATAATAGCCGTAACTGGTCCACGAGGCCAAACCTAGTAAAGGATGATCATTAGTCAAAGCAAAAGTAAAAATATAACAAACAAATAATAAACATAATAATAATATATATCAAGTCAATTATAGGTAATAGGACAATGTGTCTTTCAATGTGTCCTATTACCTATAATTGACTTGATATATATTATTATTATGTTTATTATTTGTTATATTTTTACTTTTGCTTTGACTAATGATCATCCTTTACTAGGTTTGGCCTCGTGGACCAGTTACGGCTATTATAGAGTTAAGTAGCTACCAGCTTGTACTATATGAAATATATCTTACCTATTTTACTAATTGTACTTAAACTATACAAAAAATATATAATAAGACTGATGTAATGTTCTATCTAGATATGTATAGATGCATTTATTAGTTCTTGTTTAGTTAACTTTACATAAGTTATTTATTAATTTTCTATATTTTATATATTATTTTATATATTTATATATATATATATACATACATACATACATACATATCAACTCTGACATGACTTACTAATTTGAAATCTCCTCTCGATTAAATCTCTCTACCCCATTCTGTCAAATTCTTCTGTTGCCTTTATTTTCCTCCAAACTGCACTAATCACTTGAAAACTCTGATTTCTTTTCTTTAAAACTCAACTTTCTCCAGCCCAACTTCCCTAACAGTTAGGTAATTTTCCTTGACAGTTTTATGTTCACAACTCCGGCTGGCTTCAGTTTGCTAATCATATGGACTCATTGTAATTATTCACTTTGTTTTGTTCCACATCAAATTTTGTGCATATATATCTTCTCTGATATTGTGAATTTGTTCATATATATATATATATATATATACACACACAGTGCTTTTTTTTGGGATGGTACGCAGCGGTACAGCGTACTGGCACCTTTATTAACAGTGATGTGTGACATTTGGATGCAATACATTTCGAAATTTGTAATATTCCGTAAATTCTTTTCATGTTTACCTACTATTCAAATAAGCTTAAAATTATTTAACTAAATTTGTATTTTTTTACTGTCTATTGTTAAGATATTTCTATATAAAACTGTATAACCATTTTTATAATTCTAAATTACTCAGTCGGACCTCTGTTTAACGAAGTCCTTGGAAGTAACATTTAAAATACTTTTTGTTGAGCGAAGAAAATTTTTATACAGCGAACGAATTAGGAGAGAATTAACTCGGAACGCACTGTTTGCATTTCTGGCCTTTGGGCAATTAGTCCTGCTGCGCAAATTAAGAGAGCTAACGCATTCTACAACTTAGTAGTACCTGGTAAAACCTACCCAACCACCTGTCCCACATACGGAGGAGTCGTGCTAGTGAAGAATGAGCAGATCAAGGATTTAAAGGTTAAAGGATTTAATATTGGTTGTATTCCCAATGGGCTCTGACACACCTTCTACTGCAGTGGTGTCCAACCTATTCCCATACAGTGGCCATATTCAAAATTAGATTTCTTTAGTGTGTTAGATTTTCCACATCTTGTTGGATTTTTTGATTAATTTGGTGTATTTATTCTTTACTCGGCCTTGTAAAAGTATCGGTAAGGGTTTCCACGTGTTCGTAACTACCGCTACCGTTATTAACTTTCCCGCCATTGTGATACCGTACTAGATATACCGTAGGTTATATACCGTACTAGATAGCGTTAGTTGAACTGCGTTAGCAGTTAAATTGTACGTTTAAATAAATACATATAACGACTTAGATTACAAACGTAATATAATTAATAACATAACATAATTAATTAATAAATTAATAGAATCATGACTCAGACCAGAGCAGCAAAGCAAAAGGCTCAAGCTAATGGAAGTGCTGTGGCTCAGAGCAGAACTGAGGGGGGCAGTTGTCCTCTGACTCACAGCCTTATAAAATGCACTGTTTGCTTGATGTTTGCAGAGCAATCGGGTACGGGACATGATACTGCCAAGGGGGATGTCTTTGTGTGTGCGCGATGCAAGGAGTGTATCGATATCAGGCAACAACTCGGCGTTCTTTTGGGCCTATATGAGAGCTTGAAGGACAGGGGTGGATGCCCTCGAAGAAACTAAATTGAGGGGCCCATCAAGCTCTCAGCTGCCCACATCAACGCCAGAGCTTGCACTTGGGCATCGCGTGACACAGAGACAACCCCCAAGGCAGAATGCGCTGGTCCCGAAGGAACTAGTAGTTGTTGGTGACTCTATTGTCAGGGAAACGGGGAACATGCTTTGTAAAAAAGATAGGTGGAACAGGACCAGGGTATGTCTGCCAGGGGCAAAGGTTGATGACGTTGTAGAGCGAATATCATCTTTTAAGGGCACAAAAGGTGATATAGTTGTACACGTTGGCACTAATGATATTAAGAGTAGGAGACCGGCAGAATTACTTAACAAGTACAGGTCACTGTTGAACAAAAGCCGAGAATTAGGGTTGAATTTGAAAGTGTCTGCAATTCTGCCCAGACACGATAGGAGGGAGTATATGATGAGAGCCTTGTCGATCAATTCGGCCCTGGAAAGATTGTGCAAGGCTCAAGGGGTAGAATTTTTTTCAGCCTGGACTGTACTTGTTAACAGGAGAGATTGCTTCTACAGGGATGGGATACACTTAAATAGAAAGGGTGCAAGAATATTTGCTGATGCTATTGAGGCAGTGTTAGGTGGGTCGGAAAACTGCTAGCTTGGGGGGAGACAAAGACCAATAGATTGACAGTAGCCACTGGCAGAGGTGAAAGAGATTCTTGCACTGCTTCTATTAGAATGAGCAGAAGCCTGAAAAACAAGATGCATGGTATTTCAGAGACTGCTGGGAGCCATTGTAGTACAAGTAAACACATGGGTTGTGTTAGGGTAGCTAAGAATAGAAACAGGTGCAGGTATACTTGCGTGTACACCAATGCTAGGAGTTTAGTAAATAAATTTGATGAATTTGAGGTATTGCTCAAAACATCGAAGGCAGATATTGTTGGGATATCAGAGACGTGGTGTCACACAGATATAAGGGATGCGGAACTGCAATTTGGGGAATACAACGTCTACAGAAAGGATAGACAGGATAGGAAGGGGGGAGGTGTTATGCTATTAGTTAAGAAACACATAAAAACCAAGGAAGTGAAGCCAGTCGACATCGCTGGACAGTGCAGTGTGGAGTCAGTTTGGTGTGACATAAACATTGGGAGATCAAAATTGAGAGTAGGAGTGTGCTATAGGCCTAATGACTCTGATGAGTATAATAAGGAACTGTACAGGGAAATAGAGTGGGCCAGTAAATCAGAGTGTCTTATAATGGGAGATTTTAATTTCCCAGATATTGACTGGAATTTGGGGGCTGGATACTCACACACTAGCAGGGCTTTTGTGGATTCATTGGATGATTGTTTTCTACATCAGCATGTTCGGGAGGCAACTAGAGGGAGTAATACTCTTGATTTGATTATCAGCAGTGATTCTTCATGCATTAAGAATCTGCAGATAAATGAACCACTAGGTGGCAGTGATCACAGTGTGCTGAAGTGGGATTTACTCAAAGAGGTAACTACCATTAGGGGTAAAGGGAAGGGTTATTGCTTCCGTAAAGGCGACTATGATGCACTGAGACAGTATTTAAATTCTATACAGTGGGACCAACTGATGATGTTACCAACAGCAAATTCAAAATGGGAAGCATTCAAAGAACTTATCTTGGAAGCTACTAGGCTTTACATACCAACTAAGAAATATTGTTCAAGGTTTAGGCCAAAATGGATGTCAGATGAACTAATGAGGCATATGGCAGAGAAGAAAAATGCATGGGATACTTACAAATTAACACATGACACAGAAGCCTATGATAGATACAAGTTGATATGCAACCAAGTTACAAAGGAGGTTAGGCAGGCGAAGGCAGATTACGAGAAATCCTTGGCAAGGGATGCAAAGAAAAACAGCAAAGAGTTCTTTACTTATGTAAACTCTAGAAGGAAAGGGATGAATCAGATTGGTCCACTTGATATTGATGGGTCAAGTGTTGATGATCCTGCTCAGGTGGCTAACAAACTAAATGAATATTTTGCATCGACATTCACACATGAGGAGTTATTCAGCGAGGGGAATGCCAGAGGTGTATTCAACTCTAGCAGTAAGTTACAGAATCTTGAAATAACTGGGAGTAAAGTGGAGGAGAAACTGTTGAAGATAAACACAAGAAAGGCACCCGGGGTGGATGGGATCTATCCAGTTATATTAAAGGAGGCAGCAAAGGAAGTAAGCAAACCCTTAGCCATAATTATGAGAGCTTCCTTGGACTCAGGGGAGGTACCCATAGACTGGAAATGTGCAAATGTGACCCCAATTCACAAAGGAGGATCAAAGGCTGACACAAGTAATTATAGACCTGTGAGCTTGACTTCTGTTCCAGGAAAATTAATGGAGGCACTGGTTAAAGACGCACTGCAGGATCATTTAGACAAGACTTCAGTTATAGCTCAGACACAGCATGGTTTTGTTAAGGGGAAGTCTTGCCTGACCAACTTGATTGGATACTATGATGCAGTCACAAAAGAACTGGATGCAGGGAATAACTTTGATATTATATACTTGGATCTTAGAAAGGCTTTTGATACTGTTGCACATGGAAGACTGCTACACAAATTGGAGCAGTGTGACATTGGAGGCAAATTGCTGCTATGGATAAAGGGGTGGTTGAGGGGGAGAAGACAGAGAGTGGTAATCAATGGACACTGCTCATCGTGGACTGATGTTATTAGTGGAGTCCCTCAGGGCTCAGTGTTGGGTCCATTATTGTTTTCTGTATTTATAAATGATATTGATGATGGTATATCGGGATTAATGTCCAAGTTTGCAGACGATACAAAGGTTGGCAGGGTTGTCAAGGACACTACTGACACTATGCTTCTGCAACAGGATCTGGAAAGGTTGAGCAGATGGGCTGAGAGGTGGCAAATGAAGTTTAACATTGACAAATGTAAAGTACTACACATGGGAAACAGCAACCCCACAGCAACGTATCAACTCTATGGTACAACACTGACAGTGGTAGAGAATGAAAGGGACTTGGGGGTGGTTGTGCAGGCAGATATGAAGTTCTCTGAGCAGTGCAGACGGGCTGCAAGAGTAGCTCATGGAGTATTGTCAATGATATACAGGAATTTTTCCAGCAGGGATAAGGAGGTGATTATTCCATTGTATAAGGCGATGGTCAGGCCACACCTAGAGTACTGTATACAGGTCTGGAGGCCTCATTTCAAGAAGGATGTAGAGCTGCTGGAACGAGTACAGAGAAGGGCAACAAGATTAGTGAATGGAATAAAGGGGTGCTCTTACGAAGAAAGGCTTAAGTTTTGCAAATTACAGTGTCTGGAGACTAGGCACCAGCGAGGTGATCTGATAGAGGTGTATAAAGCCTTGAATGGTTTAAGCATGCTCAATGCTGATGGGATTCTTCCTCTAGCTCAGAATAATCACCTGAGAGGGCATAAATTCAAATTGAGGAAAGACAGATGTAGGATAGACGTGCGGAAATTTGCCTTTAGCCAGCGGGTGGTTGGTTGGTGGAACAGACTTCCATCCCTTGTGGTGGAGGTTGATAGCCTAAATAAGTTTAAGGCTCAGCTGGACAGGTATTTTGAATGAACAGAGGGGTGAAGTGGAAGTGGTTTTTTTTTTTTTTTTTTTTTGGCTGATGCTGCATAAGCTTGCTTTCTTGCATCAAATGCCTCTACTAATGCTAATGCTTGTAAAAGTAAAATTGAAAATATTCGAAAATTTTATTAAATACAATACACAATTACATTACTGAACAAAACATTTAATGAGAATTATTTTGATAATTAACAAAATGTACAAGTTAGCGCAAATGCATCTTATTAGTAAACAGCCAAAATTATTTGCAAAAGCGGCATCGTTTAGGTCATATCTCATATTGTGAATACCTTCACGACGAGTTGCCATGACATTGCACTACTTCGAATAAGTAATGCTTCACCTAAAGGAGAAGACTATTGTCTAGAATTGGCTGTGTACTAATATGATGCATTTGCACTAACTTGTACATAGTCTAACTCTCTCACAGCCTGAGGCATAAGCCCTAATGCATTATAATTAACAAAATTTTAAATGCTGTTTTCACTTTCCTCCCGTGCCGTAGGTTGAACACCTCTGTGAATCAACTGTAAGCCCCCCCATTCGAGAATTAGAAGGGAGTAATTTTCTTTTACCCCGACAAATAATCATCTGTTGTTTCACGGAAGTGCATTATCCACATTTTTCAATAAATTTCCCTATCTCTGTTTACATGTTCACAGTACCTGAATATCCGAATGACACCGATATTTTGGACAGTTTCAAAAAAAAAAAAAAGAAAAGAAAAAATTCAAATGTAAGAATTAGTGACAATACCGAAGACGAGAGAAAGAAAACGAGGACAACAAAGGTATTAATCCTTCTAAACATGAATTGTTGGCATTTGTGAAAGCGAAGTTAGAAAATTGTCAATTAGGTTTCAGTTAAATGAAAAAGATGCAATTCGTGGATACCTAATTGATAAGAAGGTTATGGAAGAATTGAAAAATTTGATGAATGCTCTGGAGTACATTACCAATTTCATCGAGTGAATGTGAACAAGGATTTTCACAAATGAATCTGATCGCCAGCCAAATCAGCGCTTTGTTGATGACAAGAACAGTTTCTTCACTACTGTTTCTTAAAATTGTAGGCCCGCCGCTGACCAGCTTCGATCCAGCAAAATATGTCGATTCATAGCTGCTTCGGAAACGTCATTCAGCAACTGACACACAAAGAGGAAGAAAAGAAGTCGGCATAGGACAAGGGTCAGCAAACTGCACGAGCCGCATGCATCTCTTTTAACACATAACTGTGATTTTTTAACTTTACAGCTCACATGAAGCACAATTTGAAATGGAGTTAAGAGCACATGTGGAGTGCAAGACTAAAATGACTTAAAACTGAAATTGAGGATTTGGAGAGGCAAAAGGCTGTCCTTGCAATTCTACACAAATGGATGGCAATAGATGAGTTTAAAATGCAGACCAAATTGAGTTCGATGCGTGGAGTAGCTTACCGGACACGTATATAAATTTGAAAATATTTGCGTTTGGACTTCTCTCAGTTTTTGGTTCGATGTATTTCTGTGAGCAAATATTTTTGAACATTGAACTATATTAAAAATAAATCAAGAAACCGTCGTCTGAACAATGCGAGCATGTTTAAAGTTCAGCATGTTTAATTACGACATACTAGCATGTTTTTGAGAGACTGGCTCAAGAAGTTCATCAGCAAAAGTCACATTAATTTGTACCTAATTGGATGTTTGTTACATTTTTTCAGTATTAATAAATAATATTTCAAAAAATATTTTTTTTTAATAAACACCTTCCCGCTCTATTCCATTTCTTAAAAAAAAACTCTCCCCCCCCCCACCAGCTTGAGCTGAGGTGCGGCTCTTCGGATTCTCTCTCTCTCTCTCTCTCTCTCTCTCTCTCTTTTTTTTTTTTTTTAATTAGATAAAAAATGGCTCTTCACTCAGAAAAGGTTGCTGACCCCTGGGGTGTCGGATGAGAACTTAATAAAAATTTGGAATATTCTGCAAAAACTTTATTATGAAATTATTTTTACTTATGTTATTATTTTTTACTTATTTTACTCACATTTTACTTATTTTTTTATATACTTGAATAATAAATTTATGCTTAATAAACTATGTTAATATACTTAATTTGTTGTTGTTATTATAAAAACATTACTACTATTTCAGAAAAAAAAAAAAAAAATTTTACAGTACTTTTCATATCCTTTTAATTTTCAATTTTTCCTGATAGCAAAGAATGAGTACCGGCACCTATTTATTTTACAAAAAAAAGCACTGTATATATCAACTCTGACATACTAATTTGAAATCTCCTCTTTTATGATCTCCTCTCGATTAAACCTCTCTACCCCATTCTTTCAAATTAATCTGTTGCCTCTATTTTTCTCAAAACTGCATTATCACTTGGAACTCTGATTTCTTTTCTTTAAAACTCAACTTTATCTAGCACAATTTTCCTAACAGTTAGGTAATTTTCCTTGACAGTTTTAATGTTCACAACTCCGGCTGGCTTCAGTTTGATAATCACATGGACTCAGCTCGTCGAGATGCTAAGGCTTTTGCAATTACTAATGCCCTCACACAGAATTTGCAGTATATATCTAAAGAGACACTTGTAGGGTTTTTTTTTATGTGAAAATCTGAAACAAAAAAAGTATCAGAACCTACAGTACTTAAGGTGTTCATAAAAATTAAAAAAAAAAAAAAAAAAAAGCAAGCTACAATATGTCTCTAAGGAGGGCAGTATAATGAAAGAATTGTTTATTCAGACACTAACAAAGCAGGTAAAAAGAATACGTCAAAGCATTTGGTGACCCAACAGTGAGTCATCTTAGCACAAGCACATTCATCTGAGACTGTTACAAACGAAAGCATAAAACAGTGTTAAACCTTATAAAGTAGGGTGGCAACATGAATAAAAATTTATACACCATGCTACAGATGGTGAGAAATATACAGTGTCTAATTATACAACTTTCTACACAAAACTGATTGAATCTATGGCACCTTTCCTAGGAACATAACTTACTCTAAGTACAAGGATTGCCTGTAAACTGTAATTTGTAGCATAATCACTAATGTGGTTGTATCTAGTAACATGCCACCTCATATTCTTGACCTGCCACAAAAAATAATTGTGTTCATATTTAACTGGTTCTTATATGTACAGTGGATTCTGGTTATTTGGGCCATCGGTTAATCGGGGCAGCCGTTTATATGGGCAGCCGCAAATCTTAAAACACAGAAACGAATCAGGAAAATAGCCAGGGTTTACTTTGCTTAATTAGGACAGCATGCCGTTTAATTGGGGCAGCAGACCGCAGCACTGGAGATTACCCTACGATTGTCTTCGATGGTACCATGTGGTTCGGTCGAAATTCTGGAGGTCACAACCATAAAACAAAAACAATTAGCAGTCACCTGTTTATTCGGCTTTTCTGTTAGTGAAATCTATCATAAATGGACAGTAAACTCGATCTTACTGAATTTGCAATAATACCAACAGCTGGAATTCTGTGGGTTATTATGGTGAAATGTGTTTACACTTCCATGAAATCTTAATTTTTTTTTTTTTTTTTGTCCTCGCCTTTCCCCATTATTATATGGGGTCAGCATTTTTATTGTTTTGGCATACAATTTTTGTTTACAGCCGGATGCCCTTCCTGACAACAACCCTCACCCTTTATTCAGGCTGAGGATATGCGGTGGTCATTCTAGGCTCGAACCCCGGTCTAATCAAGAAGCGTGTGCTATGCACTAGTGCTCCTGCCCACCTGGCTACGGAGGCGCCTCCATGAAATCTTCAATCATATAAAAAAATTAATTTTCAGAATCTTCTCTTCATTGCTATTTTTAAAACTTTGTAACACATTACTCCATTCTCACTTGCGCGCATTGTGTTACTTGCAATTTGTGTGTTCCGTGTTCTTTGATATTGATTGCTTATCTTTTTACTGTTTTAACCCCCACCCACAAATGTCAGTGAACAGAAATGTCAGCTAGTTCGTATGTACATATTACATTAATTATTCCGATTTTTCACGTATCATTTAATTTTTTAATTGGTAAGGTAATAATGGGTAAATTTGTGCTTAATATATCTTTGCTTTTATAGCCTGTGGATAACATTCCTCCTATTTTCGCTAATTAGAATCGCTGTTTAACAGAATTAAAATTCAAATCACAAACGTGATCACAATGACCGGCGCTTACTGCACATTGTATAGTGAACAGTACTTTACTATGTTGAGTTCGTCGTAACGTGATTTGATTGTACAGTGAACCAATTGTAAAGGGTGTGGGGGGGGGGGTTACATAGTATTTTTTAACTATTTACGTGAAAATTCGGATAATTGGGGCAGCCACTTAATTGGGCCAAAATGCACTAGTCCCAATGTGTCCCAAATAACCGGAATGGACTTAATTTTGTGTGCTGAATCCAATATGTAATTTAGTTTTCAACAGTGTCAACATTTTGGCAAGGTTATGTTTTTGTAAAATTTATGTATTACATAAGTGTAAGAATACTGACATAAAAGAGTATGAAAAATTTTTATTGTGGTTTCTTTTTTCTTGCTTTCGTTTTTTTTTTTTCTTTAAGTTTGCTATGGCTATCACACACAAAAGTCTAAGTTAACACTAGTCTCATTTTGCTATGTCTGTGGATATTAGTATTGGTATTAGCAGTAGCAAATAATGCAATAAAGCAAGCTTATACAACTTCACTTGTTCAGGCCTCCAACAGTCTGTCTAGTTCATCCTTGAATTTATTCAAACTACCCACTTCCACAACAACAGGGAACATGCTTTGTAAAAAAGATAGGTGGAACAGGACCAGGGTATGTCTGCCAGGGGCAAAGGTTGATGACGTTGTAGAGCGAATATCATCTTTTAAGGGCACAAAAGGTGATATAGTTGTACACGTTGGCACTAATGATATTAAGAGTAGGAGACCGGCAGAATTACTTAACAAGTACAGGTCACTGTTGAACAAAAGCCGAGAATTAGGGTTGAATTTGAAAGTGTCTGCAATTCTGCCCAGACACGATAGGAGGGAGTATATGATGAGAGCCTTGTCGATCAATTCGGCCCTGGAAAGATTGTGCAAGGCTCAAGGGGTAGAATTTTTTTCAGCCTGGACTGTACTTGTTAACAGGAGAGATTGCTTCTACAGGGATGGGATACACTTAAATAGAAAGGGTGCAAGAATATTTGCTGATGCTATCGAGGCAGTGTTAGGTGGGTCGGAAAACTGCTAGCTTGGGGGGAGACAAAGACCAATAGATTGACAGTAGCCACTGGCAGAGGTGAAAGAGATTCTTGCACTGCTTCTATTATAATGAGCAGAAGCCTGGAAAACAAGATGCATGATATTTCAGAGACTGCTGGGAGCCATTGCGGTACAAGTAAACATGGGTTGTGTTAGGGTAGCTAAGAATAGAAACAGGTGCAGGTATACTTGCGTGTACACCAATGCTAGGAGTTTAGTAAACAAATTTGATGAATTTGAGGTATTGCTCAAAACATCAAAGGCAGATATTGTTGGGATATCAGAGACGTGGTGTCACACAGATATAAGGGATGCAGAAATGGAATTTGGGGAGTACAACGTCTACAGAAAGGATAGACAGGATAGGAAGGAGGGGGGGGTTATGCTATTAGTTAGAAACACATAAAAACCAAGGAAGTGAAGCCAGTCGACATCGCTGGACAGTGCAGTGTTGAGTCAGTTTGGTGTGACATAAGCATTGGGAGATCAAAATTGAGAGTACGAGTGTGCTATAGGCCTAATCACTCTGATGAGTATAATAAGAAACTGTACAGGTAAATAGAGTGGGCCAGTAAATCAGAGAGTCTTATAATGGGAGATTTTAATTTCCCAGATATTGACAGGAATTTGGGGGCTCGTCACTCACACACTAGCAGGGCTTTTGTGGATTTACTAGATGATTGTTTTCTACATCAGCATGTTCGGGAGGTAAATAGAGGGAGTAATACTCTTGATTTGATTATCAGCAGTGATTCTTCATGCATTAAGAATCTGCAGATAAATGAACCACTAGGTGGCAGTGATCACAGTGTGCTGAAGTGGGATTTACTCAAAGAGGAAACTACCATTAGGGGTAAAGGGAAGGGTTATTGCTTCCGTAAAGGTGACTACGATGGACTGAGACAGTATTTAAATTCTATACAGCGGGACCAACTGATGATGTTACCAACAGCAAATTCAAAATGGGAAGCATTCAAAGAACTTATCTTGGAAGCTACTAGGCTTTACATACCAACTAAGAAATATTGTTCAAGGTTTAGGCCAAAATGGATGTCAGATGAACTAATCAGGCATATGGCAGAGAAGAAAAATGCATGGGATACTTACAAATTAACACATGACACAGAAGCCTATGATAGATACAAGTTGATATGCAACCAAGTTACAAAGGAGGTTAGGCAGGCGAAGGCATATTACCAGAAATCCTTGGCAAGGGATGCAAAGAAAAACAGCAAAGAGTTCTTTACTTATGTAAACTCTAGAAGGAGGGGGATGAATCAGATTGGTCCACTTGATATTGATGGGTCAATATGTAATTGTTGATGATCCTGCTCAGGTAGCTAACCAACTAAATGAATATTTTGCATCGACATTGACACATGAGGAGTTATTCAGCGAGGGGAATGCCAGAGGTGTATTCAACTCTAGCAGTAAGCTACAGAATCGTGAAATAACTGGGAGTAAAGTAGAGGAGAAATTGTTGAAGATAAACACAAGAAAGGAACCTGGGGTGGATGGGATCTATCCAGTTATATTAAAGGAGGCAGAAAAGGAAGTAAGCAAACCCTTAGCCATAATTATGAGAGCTTCCTTGGACTCAGGGGAGGTACCCATAGACTGGAAATGTGCAAATGTGACCCCAATTCACAAAGGAGGATCAAAGGCTGACACAAGTAATTACAGACCTGTGAGCTTAACTTCTGTTCCAGGAAAATTAATGGAGGCACTGGTTAAAGAAGCACTGCAGGATCATTTAGACAAGACTTCAGTTACAGCTCAGACACAGCATGGTTTTGTTAAGGGGAAGTCTTGCCTGACCAATTTCATTGGATACTATGATGCAGTCACAAAAGAACTGGATGCAGGGCATAGCTTTGATATTATATACTTGGATCTTAGAAAGGCTTTTGATACTGTTGCACATGGAAGACTGCTACACAAATTGGAGCAGTGTGGCATTGGAGGCAAATTGCTGCTATGGATAAAGGGGTGCTTGAGGGGGAGAAGACAGAGTGATAATCAAGGGACACTGCTCATCGTGGACTAATGTTATTAGTGGAGTCCCTCAGGGCTCAGTGTTGGGTCCATTATTGTTTTCTGTATTTATAAATAATATTGATGATGGTATATCAAGCTTAATGTCCAAGTTTGAAGACGATACAAAGGTTGGCAGGGTTGTCAAGGACACTACTGACACTATGCTGCTGCAACAGGATCTGGAAAGGTTGAGCAGATGGGCTGAGAGGTGGCAAATGAAGTTTAACATTGACAAATGTAAAGTACTACACATGGGAAACAGCAACCCCACAGCAACGTATCAACTCTGTGGTACTACACTGACAGTGGTAGAGAATGAAAGGGACTTGGGGGGGGATGGTTGTGCAGGCAGATATGAAGTTCTCTGAGCAGTTCAGACGGGCTGCAAGAGTAGCTCATGGAGTATTGTCAATGATATACAGGGATTTTTACAGCAGGGATAAGGAGGTGATTATTCCCTTGTATAAGGCAATGGTTAGGCAAAACCTAGAGTACTGTATACAGGTCTGGAGGCCTCATTTCAAGAAGGATGTAGAGCTGCTGGAACGAGTACAGAGAAGGGTAACAAGATTAGTGAATGGAACAAAGGGGTGCTCTTACGAAGAAAGGCTTAAGTTTTGCAAATTACAGTGTCTGGAGATTAGGCACCAGAAAGGTGATCAGATAGAGGTGTATAAAGCCTTGAATGCTTTGAGCATGCTCAATGCTGATGGGATTCTTCCTCTAGCTCAGAATAATCACCTGAGAGGGCATAAATTCAAATTGAGGAAAGACAGATGTAGGATAGACGTGCGGAAATTTGCCTTTAGCCAGCGGGTGGTTGGTTGGTGGAACAGACTTCCATCCCTTGTCGTGGAGGTTGATAGCTTAAATAAGTTTAAGGCTCAGCTGGACAGGTATTTTGAATGAACAGAGGGGTGAAGTGGAAGTGGGTGTTTTTTTTTTTTTTTTTTTTTTTGGCTGATGCTGCATAAGCTTGCTTTCTTGCATCAAATGCCTCTGCTAATGCTAGGCCTAAACCTTGAACAATATTTCTTACATATTACTAGGTATGTAAAGCCTAGTAGCTTCCAAGATAAGTTATTTGAATGCTTCCCATTTTGAATTTTTTGTTGGCAACATCATCAGTTGGTCTCACTGTATAGAATTTAAATACTGTCCCAGACCATCGTAGTCGCCTTTACGAAAGCAATAACCCTTCCCTTTACCCCTGATGGTATTTACCTCTTTGAGTAAATCCCACTTCAGCACACTGTGATCACTGCCACCTAGTGGTTCCTCTATCTGCAGAATCGTAATGTGAAGAATCACTACTGATAATCAAATCAAGAGTATTACTCCCTCTAGTTGCCTCCCGAACATGCTGATGTAGAAAAAAAGCATTAGCATTAGTAGAGGCATATGATGCAAGAAAGCAAGCTTATTCAGCATCAGCCAAAAAAAAAAAAAAAAAAAACACTACTCCCATTTCACCCCTCCATTCGTTCGAAATACCTGTCCAGCTGAGCCTTAAATTTGTTTAGGCTATCAACTTCAACAACAAGCGATGGGAGTCTATTCCACAAACCAACTACCCGCTGGCTAAAGGCAAATTTCCGCACATCTATCCGACATCCGTCCTTCCTCAATTTGAATTTATGCCCTCTCAGGTGATTATTCTGAGCAAGAGGAAGAATCACATCGGCATTGAGCATGCTCAAGCCATTCAAAGCCTTATACACTTCTATCAGATCACCTCACCGATGTCTAGTCTCCAGGCTCTGTAATTTGCAAAACTTAAACCTTTCTTCGTAAGAGCAACCCTTTGTTCCATTCACTAATCTTGTTGCCCTTCTCTGTACTCGTTCCAGCAGCTCTACATCCTTCTTGAAATGAGGCCTCCAGACCTGTATACAGTACTCAAGGTGTGGCCTGACCAATGCCTTAATACAAGGGAATAATCACATCCCTGTCCCTGCTAGAAAAATTCCTGTATATCATTGACAAGACACCATGAGCTACTCTTGCAGCTTGTCTGCACTGCTCAGAGAACTTCATATCTGCCTGCACAACCACCCCCAAGTCCCTTTCATTCTCTACCACTGTCAGTGTAGTACCACAGAGTTGATACATTGCTCTGGGGTTGCTGTTTCCCATGTGTAGTACTTTACATTTGTCAATGTTAAACTTCATTTGCCACCTCTCAGCCCATCTGCTCAACCTTTCCAGATCCTGTTGCAGCAGCATAGTATCAATAGTGTCCTTAACAACCCTGCCAACCTTGGTATCATCTGCAAACTTGGACATTAAGCCTGATACACCATCATCAATATCATTTATAAATACAGAAAACAACAATGGACCCAACACTGAACCCTGAGGAACTCCACTAATAACATTAGTCCACGTTGAGCAATGTCCATTGATTACCACTCTCTGTCTTCTGCCACTCAACCATCCCTTTATCCATAGCAGCAATTTGCCTCCAATGCCACACTTCTCCAACTTGTGCAGCAGTCTTCCATGCGCAACAGTATCAAAAGCCTTTCTAAGATCCAAATATATAATATCAAAGTTATTCCCTGCATCCAGTTCTTTTGTGACTACATCATAGTATCCAATCAAATTGGTCAGACAAGACCTGCCCTTAACAAAACCATGCTGTGTCTGAGCTATAACTGAATTCTTGTCCAGATGATCCTGCAGTGCTTCTTTAACCAGTGCCTCCATTAATTTTCCTGGAACCGAAGTTAAACTAACAGGTCTATAATTACTTGTGTCAGCCTTTGATCCTCCTTTGTGAATTTGGGTTACATTTGCACATCTCCAGCCCATGGGTACCTCCCCTGAGTCCAAAGAAGCTCTCATAATTATGGCTACAGGTTTGCTTACTTCCTTTGCTGCCTCCTTTAATATAACTGGATAGATCCCATCCACCCCGGGTGCCTTTTTTATGTTTATTCTCAACAATTTCTCCTCCACTTTCCTCTCAGTTATTAGAAAATAATCTAGCTCACTGCCAATGTTTACTTCACCTATGACATTCCCCTTCCTGAATAACTCCTCATGTGTGAATGTAGATGCAAAATACTCGTTTAGATTATTAGCCACCTGAGCTGGATCCTCAACTGTTGAACCATCAACATCCAGTGGACCAATCTGATTCATCCCTTTCCTTCTTGAGTTTAAATAGGTAAAGAACTCTTTTCTGTTTTTCTTTGCGTCCTTTGCCAAGGATTTCTCATAATCTGCCTTTGCCTGCCTAATCTCCTTTGTGACTTGGTTACAGACCAACTTATATCTATCATAGGCTTCCATGTCACCCATTAATTTGTATGTATCCCATGCATTTTTTTTCTCTGCCATATGTCTCATTAGTTCATCTGACAACCATTTAGGCCTGAACCTTGAACAATATTTCTTGGTTGGTATGTAAAGCCTGGTAACTTCCAAGATTAGTTCCTTGAATGCTTTCCATTTTGAATTTGCTGTTGGTAACATCATCAGTTGGTCCCACTGTATAGAATTTAAATACTGTCTCAGTCCATCGTAGTCGCCTTTACGGAAGCAATAATCCTTCCCTGTACCCCTAATGGTAGTTACCTGTTTGAGTAAATCCCACTTCAGCACACTGTGATCACTGCCACCCAGTGGTTCCTTTATCTGCAGATTCCTAATGCATGAAGAATCACTACTGATAATCAGATCAAGAGTATTACTCCCTCTAGTTGCCTCCCGAACATGCTGGTGTAGAAAACAATCATCCAATAAATCCACAAAAGCCTTGCTAGTGTGTGTGACCAACCCACAAATTCCAGTCAATATCTGGGAAATTAAAATCCCCCATTATAAGACTCTCTGATTTACTGGCCCATTCTATTTCCCTGTACAGTATCTTATTATACTCATCAGAGTCATTAGGCCTATAGCACACTCCTACTCTCAATTTTGATTTACCTATGCTTATGTCACACCAAACTGACTCCACACTGCCCTGTCCATCAATGTCGACTGGCTTCACTTCCTTTCTCCTCCTTTATGCCCTCTCAGGTGATTATCCAATAAATCCACAAATCCACAATCATCCAATAAATCCACAAAAGCCTTGCTAGTGTGTGAGAGACCAACCCACAAATTCCAGTCAATATCTGGGAAATTAAAATCCCCCATTATAAGTCTCTCTGATTTACTGGCCTACTCTACTTCCCTGTACAGTTTCTTATTATACTCATCAGAGTCATTAGGCCTATAGCACACTCCTCCTCTCAATTTTGATCTCCCAGTGCTTATATCACACCAAACTGACTGGACACTGCACTGTCCAGCGATGTCAACTGGCTTCACTTCCTTGAATTTTGTGTGTTTCTTAACTAATAGCATAACCCTTCCTTCCTTCCTTCCTATCCTGTCTATCCTTTCTGTAGACGCTGTACTCCCCTGCATTCTTTATATCCGTGTGACACCACGTCTTTGATATCCCAACAATATCCGCCTTTGATGCTTTGAGCAATACTTCAAATTCATCAAATTTATTTACCAAACTCCTAGCATTGGTGTACACAGAAGTATACATGCACATTTTCTTTTTCTTAGCTACCCTAACACAACCCATGTGTTTACTTGTACCACAATGACTCCCAGCAGTCTCTGAAATATCCTGTATCTTGTTTTCCAGGTTTCTGCTCATTCCAATAGAAGCAGTGCAAGAATCACTTTCACCTCTGCTAGTGGCTACTGTTAAACTATTAGTCCTTGTATCCTCCCCCCTCCAAGCTAGCAGTTTTCCGACCCGCCGAAACTGCCTCAATAGCATCAGCAAATATTCTTGCACCCTTTCTATTTAAGTGTATTCCATCCCTGTAGAAGCAGTCTCTCCTGTTAACAAGTATAGACCAGGCTGAAAAAAATTCTACCCCTTGAGCCTTGCACAATCTTTCCAGGGACGAATCGATCGACAAGGCTCTCATCATATACTCCCTCCTATCGTGTCTGGGCAGAATTGCAGAAACTTTCAAATTCAACCCAAATTCACTGCTTTTTTTCAACAGTGACCTGTACTTGTTAAGTAATTCTGCCGGTCTCCTACTCTTAATATCATTAGTGCCAACGTGTACAACTATTTCACCTTTTGTGCCCTTAAAAAATTATATCTGCTCTACAACATCATCAACCTTTGCCCCTAGCAGACATACCCACCTAGCCTTTTTACAAAGAATGTTCCCCATTTCTCTGACAATAGAATCACCAACAACTACTAGTTCCTGTGGGACCAGCACATTCTGCCTTGGGAGTTGCCGCTGTGTTGCGTGATGACCAAGTGTAAGCTCTGGCGTTGATGTGGGCAGCTGAGAGCTTGATGGGCTCCTCACTTTAAATCCTTCGAGAGCATCCACCCTGTCCTTCAAGCTCTCAATATAGGCCCATAACAATGCTGAGTTGTCGCCTGATTTCGTTACACTCCTTGCATCGCACACACACAAAGACATCCCCCATAGCAATATCGTGTCCTGTACCCAATTGCTCCACAAACATCATGCAAGCAGTGCATTTTAAAAGGCTGTGATTCAGAGGGCAATTGCCCTCCTCAGTTCTCCTCTGAGCCACAGTACTCCCATTAGCTTGAGCCTTTTGCTTTGCTGCTCTGGTCTGAGTCATGATTTCGATTTAGTTTCAAAAAAATTTGAATTTCAGTATAAAGTTATAACCCTAAACTTGTATCCCAACACAGTTATAATGCTAGATATATTTTTCAGTATCAAATATTATCTACGAGTTCTGTTTATATAACTTCCGTATCAAGTTATGTATTAATTATGTTTCGTTTGTAATCTAAGTCGTTATATGTGTTTAGTTAAAAGTACAATTTAATTGACAACGAAGTTTAACAAAATTAGTAGATTTTGCTGATTAATTGACAATATATTATATACTATACTAACGCTATCTAGTTTGGGATATAAGTTGTATCGTGTAACAATGGCGCAAGTTACGAACGGTAAATCTACGTACACTTAATTAACTTCCAAATCTCGATGTCTCAATTCAGAATAAACTAACAGTCCTGACTAGGTCTATAAGCTACTTATAGAAAATAATTTGATGTATCAATTGGTCAATAAAGCGGCTAAATATGGCTAAAAAACTTTTCGTTCAGCGGAGTGCAACTCGTAACACATGGATATGATACCCTTACCGATACTTTTAGGCAATTACAAGGCCAAGTAAAGAATAAATGCACCAGATTAATGAGAAAAACACAAAATAATGTTATACTACTAAATTTAAATCAAAAGTTTTAGAAAAACAATAATTTCAAATCAATAAATAAGAAAATGTCTGGCTCCCACTAGCCCCAGATAGGATCAGAGCAGGTGAATCAAACATTGCTGGTGGCACCAAGTAGTGTTTTTTTTTTTTTTTTTTTTTTTTTGGTAGTTGTTGGCGCATAGACTTCTGTGGCCATAATGCACCTCCCAAGGTTTTTGCAGTACTTTGATCCAAGCCCGAGGCGGGAATCGAACCCGCGACCTTTGGGTTGCCAGGCAGGCACTTTGCCTACCCGGCTAGCCCGGTCGGCCCCAAGTAGTGTAGTGCATAAGAGACCTATATTTGATCAAGACAACCAGTAGATACCTTCTGTCAGCTGTGGTAGTTACAGGTCAACATTAGAGGAATGGTTTTTATGGTAGCCATACATGCATGCCTTTTGCTATACCATTTTACCATTCTGAAACTGTGAAACGAGTATTTTATAGTAACAATAACAATCAGTTGTTTTCTCTCACATAAAAAGGAATAGAGGAAATTACTTTACCTAGCAGTGGTGGTGGTGCCCATATCATATCAAAAATGGTGGCAGGTCAGCTGACAAGTGTACAACTCTCTCTTTTTTTAATTTTAGAATTTGTTTTGGTGATTTTTTTGATTCTGCATAAAGAGTACCAATATTTAATCTTTTCTTAATGGACTGCAGTATTTATTATATGTACTTTTTTATGTTAAATAAAAATCAAAAATTTTAAACACACCACAGTGAATGCTTGTTTTCTTGCATCATTAATGTTATTGCTGGTTATTGTTATCTATGACTGATTATAATCAAAAAGGAAAATTCAAAACCATTTATATTATAATGTATGTAAATTCTGCTGCTATATATGATCATACCACTGTTTATTATTATAATTTGTTTCGATTAGAAGAAATCTCATCCAGAACATCTAAAATTGGGTATAAGTCAGAAATGTTTGATTATTTAAAACTCTGACTTTGCTATGACCTCACTCCTTATCGTGAAAGCGATACCTCTTAACTTTTAATCCCTGCCAAATGTCTCTAGCCTTCAAGAAAACTAGGAGAGTGCCTATAAACAATAGAAAGTGAACAATCAAGAAAGTTATGCTTTTGCTATTGGGCTATAAGGTTGGGGAAAGGAGCTGTTGTTGTTTGGTTTTTAGGAGCATTAGCAACTAAAGTCATAGCACTGCGGTGGTCATTCCCTAACCTTTCCGCATCCTCTGTATTTGGTGGTCACGGGGAAAGGAGCAATCGAATCCACTAATGTAAAGTTTTACATTAGTGGGTTCGATTGCAACTATGTAAGACAAGTTGTTGGTGTTTAATTACATTGTAGAAACATTGTTTCCCAAAAGTGATGATGTGATCTCACAGTGCATATTAATGCTCCAGCATTAGCATTAATAGTGGCAAATGAAGCAAGCTTAAAGAGCATCAGCTAAAAAAAAAAATGAACACTTCTCACTTCACCAATCCATTCCCTCCATTAGTTTGTCTAGTTCTCCCTTAAATTTATTTAAGCCATCGACCTCCATGACAATAGATGGATGTCTGTTCCAGCAATCAATAACCCATTGGCTAAAGGAAAACCTCCATACAAATATTCTGAAACCATCCTTCTCAATTTCAATTTGTAGTTTGAGCAAGAGGAAGAATTCCATCAGCACTGATCTTCCTCAATCCATTCAAAGCCTTAAAAACCTAAATCAGATCACCTTGCAAGATGCCTGGTCTTCGAATGTGCAATTTGCAGAACTGAAGACTTTATTCATAAAAGCACCCCTTTGTTCACCTCATCAATCTCGTTGCCCTTCTCTGTATTCGTTCCAGCACTTTCTTCCTAAAATAAGGCCTCCAGATCTGTATGCAGTACTCAAGATAAAGCCTGACCACTGCCTTATACAATGGGATAATTACCTCCTTATCCTTACTAGCAAAATTCCTGTATATCATTGACAAAACTTCCTGAGCTGTTATGGCAGCCTGTCTGCAATGCTCAGAGAACTAACTGCACAATTATCACCAGGTGCTTTTCCATATTTCACTAACCTGAGTGTAGTACCACACAGTTGTAAATTACACCGGGGTTACTACTAACACAAACAGTAATTTGCACTTGTCAATATTAAACTTCAACTGCCAATTCTCAGTCCATCTGCCTAATTTTTCTAGTTCCTGTTGCAGGAGCATACAGACTCTCCGTCATTAACCACCCTGCCAAAGATTGCATTGTTTGCAAATTTGGACATTAATATTATTGCCTTCATCAGTATCATTGATATATAGAGAAAGCAACAATGGGCCCAACACTGGACCATGGGAGACTCCACTAGTCCACAAAGAGCAGTGTTCATTGATTACTACTCTCACTTTATCCATAGCAGTAACTGCCCATAATGTCACACTGCTCCAATTTGTACAGCAGTATTTTATTTAAAAGAGTAAGAGATTACCTCAATCTTTTGCATAGAATGTTTCCAGTTGATGCTCTCCAAAATGCAAAAGATTGAGGTAATCTCTTACTCTTTTAAATATAGTTACAACATAGAAATTATTGAGCCTAGTAGTTCTGTATGTTTTACAAATTAGCAGTCTTTTATGTGCAACAGTATCAAAAGCTTTCCTGAAATTGAAGTGTATATAAAAATTATTTTTTGCATCCAGTTCCTTTATGACAAGGTTGAAGAATCAAATTAAATTGGTCAGACAAGATCACCCATTAACAAAACTATGCTGTGTCTGAAGTATATTTGCAGCCTTGTCCAGATGATCCTGCATTACTTTTTTAACCTCTAACTCCATTACTTTTCCTGGAACACAACTTAAACTAACATGTCTGTAATTACTGATGTCACCCTTTGATCTCCCCTTGTGAATCAGGGATACATCCGCACATATCTAGTCCATGGTGACCTCCCCTGAATCTAAGGATGCACTCATAATTATGGCTATGGATTTGCTTACTTTCTTTGTTGCCTCAGACAAGATCACCTATTAACAAATCCTCCCTTAATATAACTGGATAGATCCTATCCATGCCATTCACCTTACTTATGTTTAACTTGAACAATTTCTCTTCTCCTTCCTCTCATTTAGGAGGCAACTTTATTTCTGGCATTCACTTCTCTAAAGAAATCCTCATGTGTGTGTGTGTAAATGTAGAGGCAAAATACTTTTTTCAGTTTGACAGCAACCTGAGCAGAATCATCAACAGTTGACCATCGAAATCAAGTGCACCAGTTTAATTCATCCCTTTCCTTGTAATGTTTGCAAAAATAAATATGTCTTTGCTGTTCTTCTCTGAATCCTTTGCCAAAGATTTCTCGTAATCTTCCTTCAATTGCCTAACCTCCTTTTTGACTTGATTTACAGACAAGTTTATAGGGCTATCCACTTTCCATTATTAATCAAATCAGATTAAAAGCTAAAAATAAGTCAGAAAATACGATACCTATTAACGAAGCCAATAAAAAATATTCTATTTTGTACTTTGAACAATGGTATAGGCAAACTCAAGCTCTTTAAAGATACAGAATTCAAAATTGTAGCCATGCCTGTGCAGACGCTCCATAACATTGAGAAATCACACAGTTCTTCCTTCTCTCTCGATATAAGTAAATGACCTTGTATAGAATGTTTCTTGTGGTTAGTGCAATTCATCGTATCAAGGGTTGACTCTGGGCATGCTCAATTTACACATGAAACAACACGCTGCTTTGGTCTGCACGCCGCGTTCAAACACATCAGAATTGGCATTTCATGCAGTCAATGAAAGCCACGCATTCCTATTTAATGAAGCAGAAATCTTAAGCATACATAATTAAAACATAATTAGATAAAATTAATGATCACTGAGATCCTTGAAATGAGGCTTCACTCAAATTCTATCGTCCTTAGTTAATTTTGGATTTCTGGACTTTTTTATGCATGAGCCAATACAAATAATCTCTCCATTTAAGAACTTAACACACATACACACTTTGCATTATTCCCGGACCTGTGATCAGGACAAATAGTTCTTGATGACAATACTTAACAGGCATTTCAGAATACAAGGAGGCCTATTAAAAGTCACTGTTTCCATTCTCAAATAAAGGCATTTGAGAGTAGAACATAGAACCTTCCAATCGAACCACGTCGTCTACAGAGGAGTCCCCCAAGGTGGCGTCCTTTCCGCACTATTTTTTTGGTGCCACTTTGGACCCCTTCCTCTCTATGCATCCTGACTGCACCTCTTACACAGATGATATAAAACTCTTCATCTCGTCAAAACACGGTGACAAATCTGATGCAATCACCACCCATGCCACTGCCCTAATAGAAGAACTTGACCATTATCTTGAGAATATTGGCCTATCCATAAATCCGACCAAGTCAGCACAAATGTCTTTCACCAACCTGAAGAAGAAGATGAACATAGACATCAATGGTATTAGAGTGCAAAAGGTTTCTCATCACACTGATCTAGGGCTCACCTGGGATGAAGGCCTGACCTTCCCACAGCACTTTGCAAACACTAAAGCAAAAACTCTGTCAGCAATGTGGGCGATAAGACAGGAACTTACTGGAGTAAACAACCAAAAACTTGCCATTCACTACATACAAACATGTCTTGTTCCGATTCCATGTATGCCTCGACGATCTGGTCCTCTGCTTCCCTCACTAACATCAAAAAATTCATGGGTATCGAGTACTGGATTTTAAGGTGGTTGAACCGTGTTAATGGCCACCCTTTTACCATCTCGAGATCAATCATGTATGCTAACCTTGGTTGCACCCCTTGGAATCAGTTGCTCATTACAGGAAATCTGCGTAATCTCTGTCAACTCCTCACCGATCACTTTAATGCTCCAAATGTCCATAACCTTGTTGCAGACCCTAGGCTTTCCCGCGTCCTTTGCAATAGTGCATGGATTCCCCTAAGAAGCTTATTACAGAAATTAACTATGCTTAGAAGATGTTTTCCATCTAACATCCTCCAAACGTACAACACCCTGAAGATTGATCCCCACAAGTTCTGTGATGAGAAAGCATACAGATCTGAGAAGATGCAGGACATGTACCACCACATACAACTGTAGAAGTTTGCTGATTATCTCCTTCAGGATGGAATCTCCCATCAACTCTACTTTGCTGAAGAATTAATTTGTTTTAAATCATTATATATTTTGTATGTATATGTATCGGCTGTATATGCATAAATTAGGACGCGTATGTGTGTATATGTCTCTACCTTTTGCTCGTGTCACTGTATATATATTTATATCTGCTTTATTTGCTCACTTTAGATGTTATTTTGTTGGAATATAGAAACTAATGTTTATAATATTATATAGAAACTGTTACTATAAAATAGAAATAATAATAATATGCATAATTTATGTACGACTTCTATGTTTGCTGTCTAAGTTATAATGTACAAATGTATATAGGCACCCTCTAGCTGAAGGTTGAACAGGGGTGAAGCATATGTAATAAATTGAATAATAAATAAATAAATAAATAGTTGAAAAGCGTTGTCTGCTTAAGGAGGAAAATACAGTAAATTTCATTAATTTGTATGTCAATATTTTTATCCAAATTTTATAATCATGATTTTAATTATTTATTCTCATATACAGTTTTCCAACTTTAACTTTTTTTTTTTTTTTTAATGTAAACCCCAAACACGAGAGGTGTTAGAACCTATAGTACTTAGTACCGTGCTTGGGTTGGAGGTTGAGAAGACGAAAGAAGATATTTGTTGACATTGGACTTGAACTTCTGTAGACTGTAATTTTCAGGAAATACGTATGAAGGAAGGTTGTTCCAGAAAACGGCAGTTGAATGAACAAAAAGAGGAAGATGAAAAGTTGGTTCTGTGAGTTTGAAGTTGGACAGTAAATGGATGTTGGCTGGTGGCAGCACGTGTTCAGACTGTTTTGAAAGAGAGAGCAGGAATTATAGAAACCAATTCAGAAGAACAGTGCCCATGGAAGTATCTGTAGAAGAGGCATGCAACAGAAACAATACGTATACGAGACAGCGAGTGGAGAGACTCTGTCAGAGATGAATCATTGATTAACCTAACTGCCCTCTTCTGAATGGAATCAAGAAGCCTGAGAGAGGTTTTGGAGGCACTGCCCCAGATGTGGGAACAATATTTCATGGCAGGGCCGATTTGCGATTTGCACAAAGTGAACAGCTGTTTGGAAGAAAAGCAATGCCGAGAGCGAAAGAGAAAACCAAGTTTTTTAGATGCAGAGGAAGCAATATTTGTAATGTGCTTGTGCCAAGAGAGATTAGAAGTCAGGGTAATCCCCAAAAGAGATATATCATTTTGCCTAGAAATTGGAGTGACACCAAAGATAAGCATAGGAGCAGAAAAATCCTTTTTGCAAGATATAAGAAAACAGTTTTAGAAGGATTGTAATCAACTAAGTTATCTTTGCCCCACTGGAGAATTACCTGTAGATCGGCATGTAAGGAATTGGTAGGGGATATTCAAAAAGTTGAAGCTTCTTGAGCAGGGCAAGGTTTCTCAAAATGGAAAGTAGAACGCAATGTGCTATCATTGGCAAAACTATGGATAGGATTTCCAGTCAATGCAAGAAGGTCATTAATATACAAGAGGAAAAGAGTGGGGGAAAGAACTGAACCTTGGGAGACACAAGCATTAATCGAAAAGTTAGAAGACAGAGAGACATCTACCATCACCCTCAGTGAGCGATCAGAGAGAAAACTGGATAACCAATTACAAAAAATAGTTGACAAACCATAAGATGGAAGCTTGTTTAGAAGACCTTTATGCCAAACATGATCAAAAGCCTTTGAGATGTCAAGAGCAATTGCTTGTGTTTAGCCGACCTTTTCCATTGAATTTGTCCATAAATGGGTAACATAAGCCAGAATATCACCAGTGGATCGACACTGACGGAATCCATACAGGCGATCATTGACCAGACGGAAGGTTTCTAGGTAGTTTAAGAGTTGGCAGTTAATTGATTTCTCCATTACTTTAGAAAGAGTAGAAGTAATTGCAATGGGAGGGATTTGTCACCCTTTTTAGGAACTGCCTATATGAGCAAATTTCAAGCAGAAGGAAAAACACCTTTGAAATAAGAAAGTGAAAAAAGGCGACAAAGAATTGGAGTAAGTTCAGGAGCACGGGTTTTGAGAACAAGTGGAGAAATACCATCGGGACCTGGAGCTTTCTTAGCATCAAGATTCGTCAAAATCCTTCTGACATCCTTTTGATGGAAGACCACAGGAGGCATTGAATGGAGCGTGTTGGTAATGGTGGGAGGTGTTTTACCAAGATCATTAATACATGAGTTGGAAGAAAATGGGATGCTAGCAGGCCAGCTTTATTCTTGGCTGAAGTGACAACAGAACCATCTGGTTTGGACAGAGGTGGGAGGAGAGATGGGCAAAAGTTGGGGCCAATAGCTTTGGCAAGAGACCAGAATGCTCGGCTACCATTAGGACAAGAAGCAAGTTTTCTGCTCTTAGCCTGTTCAAACTCTAGTTTGGACTGATTAATAACTGCTTTACAACTGTTGGGAGCTTTGGTGTAGGCATAAAATGAAACTGAAGAATTAGAAACAAGCCAATCACGATATGCACATTCTTCTCTTGAACAGCCTTAGCACATTTATTGGAAAACCAAGGTTTGGATAAAGGATGAGATTTTAAAGTGGAGTGTGGGATAAAGGATTCCATTCCTGCAAGAATAACTTCACTGACACGATCTGAGCAAACGTTGACATCAGAAGTTTTGAAACAGTAATCCGACCAGGGTAAAGAAGTCTCGCAGGTCATCCCATTTTTGCATTCTTGTAATGCCAAACAACATGAGGTTGGGAATAGCCATGAGATAAAGGTTCCACTGGAGAAGAGACAATCACCAAGTTGTGATCTGCAGTGCCTAAAGGACCTCTCACTTCGACCGTGTACTTAGAAGGGTTGTTTGCGAGAAAAAGATCAAGCGTATTGGCTGTATGATTAGGATTGTCCGGTATTCTTGTAGGTAAATGAACAATCTGTGCAAGGTCATTAGTAAACTATTTTAATTATTCTGACAGAATGTCTTCTCGCACTCATGGTTTTTCTTGAGTTGGTTTGATGTGTTTCAGGGTTGGGTTGGGATTCTCAGCTTTCGATTCCGTTGTGCGTCGGATGGGTCATGTCGGATGAGTGAGAGAATTCATTAAAAGCATTTTATCCATTTATTTTATTCATTTGCATTTGGAGAGCATCGACTGGAAGCATTCTATGCAAAAGATTGAGGTAATCTCTTACTCTTTTAAAGATGAGCTTATATCTACCATATGCTTCTGTGTCACCTGATAATTTTTATGCAACCCATGCATTTTATTCTCTGCCACAAGTCTCACCAGTTCATCTGATATTTATTTAGGCCCATACTTTCAAGAGTATTTCTTAGTTGGTATGAAAAGCCTAGTAGCTTCTACGATTAATTCCTTGAATGATACCCATTTAGAATTTGCTGATGGTAAAATCATCAATTGGTCACACTATAGAATTTAAAACTGTCTGAGACCACTGTAGTCACCTTTTACAAAAGTAAAAATCCTTCCTTTTACCATTGATGGTAGTTACATGTTTAACTAAATCCCACATCAATACAATGTCATCACTGCCACCTAATGGTTCTTTTATCTGTAGATTTTTAATGCATGAATAATCACTGCTGATAATCAGATGAAGGGTATTATGATTCCCACTTGTTGTCTCTCTATCATACTACTGTAGAAAACAGTCATCCCATAAATCCACAAAAGTCTTGCTAGTGTGTGAGTGAACAATCCACAAGCTTCAGTCAATATCTGGAAAGTTAAAATTCCCCATTATAAGATATTCTGATTTACTGCCCCATTCTATTTCTCTGTACATCTGTAAAGTTTTCTATTGTACTCATCAGAGTCATTAGGCCTATAATATGCTCGTACTCTCATTTGTTGTTTCCCAGTGCTTAGGTCATATGCACGTGATTGTTTGGGTCGGGTGATTTATACACTCCACTAATTTCGATTGCTTTAGGTTCTTAAACCAGTGTAATCATCTCAATTTTCATCTAGTGACTTAGAGTTATATTCATAGTTTGTGATGCATGTTTATTGAAGTAGTTTTCACTACTAATTCATCCAGTAATTTCGGAATTTCCTGGCAGTATTGCAAAAGGTAAAACTGGACCTTGTAGTTCGCCATTGTGAGCACGGTGTTAAAATGCAACCGCACTCTTCTAGTTGAAGCCCACCTACTGTGTTAAGCGCACGGTCAAGTTCTCGCCACCTGACTTAATCCTAGCCTGAAGGAACTTGCTTTGGTCAGTAAGTACTTTTGTTTTTACTTAGTCTGCAACTTGCAATACTTCTCCTAGTAGTGCATAGTGCATTTCTGATACGTTGAAAAATATGCAATTCTGCTAAAGCTGCAAAAAACTTTCTGACTGCCTGATTAAATGTACAGCATCATGCCAGCTGCTTTTTTGTAATTTGTGCAGTGGCATAAATAATTTAAAACAGACTGCACAACTTAGGAAATCAAAATGGAAATGCACACACTGTGCCATAAGCGGAAAAAGGATTCATCAGATATGGGTGACATGCAGGCTACTCTTGGCTAATTTCCCTCCCCCCCACAAGTTCCCCCTCTGGAACACTGAAATAGGTTAAGGACATTAACCACACACAAAGATTCCACTCTCAGTGAATTGGCTACGAGCAGAAAGCTTTTGCCTGAAGTTACTTATAACTGTACTCAAACAGAATCTCGAGCTTCGGTCAGCTGCTCCTTTTGCAGTTGTAACTCCGAGAAACTGGAAACCATTCATTTTCCAAATACAGCTTTCAGTACTCGGATAATAGCTCTCAACAAGAACATCTGAGCCAGCTTGAAGACTACCAATGAAAGTCCTGGAGCGTACTACAAGGTCTCTTACCCTCGAACATCAGGACCCCCCCAGTCCCATTTCACAGGAATGCCCATCTCCCCTCACTGGAGTCATCTGTATGCCCAGAAGCAGAAATAGTTGTACCCTCTATAGACATTGGTCTATAGAGGGTGCAACTATCCCCTATAGTGATATGTTAAAATCGGCAAAAAGGGACTCCAAGATCACAGACATGAATTAAGTCTAGCCAACTCCAATGCAAGCATCCCCCACACCAACTGCATTACAAAAACAGCAAGACCACCTTAATTAGTATGGAAAGGGTTAACACGAGCCTCAGAAAACAAAATCACTTAGTGTCAAAACACAAAGTGTCTAGCAACATTCACTCAAATATTTTCATTAGCAGGCCGGATCCATTGACAAAAGTTGAACAAATTGGGGCACTAATGAAGGAACTCAGCATACCTGGCAAGTCTTTTAAAATTAATACCAAGTAGTCCTCTTATGCCTCCTTCAGGATCCAGAATGATGGACCTAACTACCAACAATACCTCAATGCGAAATACTGACCCAGAGGCCTATTGATGATGCTATACTATGGAAGACTAAAAGCTCAGAATTCAGAAAACCTAAACCCCATTCCACAACAATGCACAATGGAGACAGCATAGCTAGCTGACTTCTCTAGCGGAGTCTCTCAAAGTATATCTGGGAGAGAATGCAATTCGTGGATGTCTCATAGGGTGATGACAATCAAACATCAAACTGGACTAATTCCAACAAGAATATCCAACAGGGCCAATCTAACGTGACACCACCCAGATGAGACTTCGGATCACCATGGGACCAGCAGATACTGTTCGGAGAGAATTCTAATCCTGGCACAACCCTCTGTGGAGGTAAATCCGATTCTTCCTACAGAACATCAGGAGTGTAAAAAACAAACTAGGTAGTCTACTCGATTTATTTTCCTGTGCGGAGTATGACTTTGTAATTCTAATTGAAACCTGGCTCAGGGATCAGACAGAAATTGCTACCTTCACCTCAAATCTTGGTTATCCCATGCTGGCTGCAAACAGAATAGGGAGATGAGGTGGCAGTGTAGCAATCTGTCAAAGGAGTGCCCTTCCTCTAATCAAGGCATGCACTTACCCAGGAGGAGATGTAGAAGCAGTTGTGGGAATCTACCGAATTGCTGGTTCGTCGATCTCTGTATGTGCCGTTTATTTCCCTCCACCGATTTCTAAGGATTTTGTGCTCAATCTGGCAGCATGGCTGTCATCCACAACTAATCATCTCCAAAAGCTAAAGTATATCTCTGGAATGAAGCGCTCAATGTTTCTTCAACTATCATTAATATCGAAATTTCTGAAGAACAGCTAATAAAGAACTGCCAGCCACAAAGAAGTTCCTAGATACACTGTCATTGAACATGTCGGAAATGGGCATTGGTCTTATTGATGTTCCTCCCTCACATGGCTATGCCACCCCAAAGTGCATCTTCTCAAACTGTTCTGTAAAAGAAACCCTGACCATAACCGATAACTTCCTCCCATTCGATCAAGACCCAATTGTGCCATAATATCACTGTGGGCACCGAAAGAGGAACATTTCCCAGTACAAGCTACAAACACCATCAGGAGAGTGTACAATTCAAAATACATCAACACTGAAAAGGTTACTATCCTTTTCCAACTTTACCCTTGGAACACACTAGCTGAGCTTAACATCACTGAGGCTGCCTACTGGCTCTTGAGATGGATGGAATTCATTGCAAGTTCCACAAGGTCCAAAACATGGATCATTAGACCCCACTCGAAGCCAATGGTAGAATGACCTTCTTACTTAAGGCCTTCAAGGAAAAACAGGTAGCCCATGCCTCCTACAAGAAGTCACCTTCAGAGAAGATTCATATGCCAAATTCTCCAAAGCAAGGATGGATTTCCAGAATAGCCAACAATCAGCTATTGACAATTTCATGAACGGCCGTCTGTCCACATGTAAACATGTGTGAGTGGTCCACAAGTCATACTTGCACCCCCCCCATAGCTTTTGATGTCCAGGAATGGTGTGAGCATGTGCTGTGTTTTAAGAGAGGATCAGAGCGTGTCTAAAGTATATCCTTGGAATGAAGAGCTTAAGTTTCTTAAACTACCAGTAATAGCGAAATTTCTGAAGAACAGCTAATAAAAATAATAAACTCGCTACCTGACAAGTCCACCATACGAACTGACACAATAACTCTTTTTAGTCTTAAAACTGCTTCTTATTTCATCAGCAGAGAGCTCACCCACCTCTATAACCTCAAACAGGCACAGGTGCCTGCAAGCTGGTTGACTTACAGAGTTGTAGCAGTTGCAAAAAAGCCTCGTGTGAATTTCAGGCCAATGTCAATCGTCTCTCCTTTCCTGAAATGCCTCAAGAAGTGCATCTATAAAGATGTTGCACTTGCAATCTTTGCTCATAGGCCTGATCATACCCATTATGCTATGCCAAATACATGTATTATTACCTGTCTACAGTCCTCATCGCATAAAATAATTCATGCCTGGAAAGAAAATGAAGATCTCCACACCATATTTCTGGATATGAAATCTGCATTCAACTCAGTCCAAATCACACCCCTCCTTACCTCACTTAATAGATTCTATGGGAATACCTGGCACTCCTCAAAAGTCTGCTATCTAGGAGAATGCTCCACTTTACATGTTAGTTAGTTAGTTAGTTATTTGGTTTTTAGGAGCATTAGCAACTAAGGCCATATTGCTCCGGGATATGCGGTGGTCATTCCTTGACCTTTCCGCATCCTCCGTATTTGGTGGTGACGGGCTCGAACCCCGGTCTAATCAAGAAGCGTGTGCTACGCACTGCTGCTCCTTCCCACCTGGCTACGGAGGCGCCACTTTACATGTAATAACAGTACAGTCTGTAAAAGCACAGATGTAGGTATCCCACAAGGTGGTTCCCACTCTGCCCTGCTATTCTTTGTGATATTTGTGCCACTGATCAAGTTCCAGTGTTCTTTTCATATGCTGATGATATTGTGAATTACTTGCCATGCCAACACCAGGTCATTGATCCCCAGCAAGACAAACCACCTCAGAAACTGTAAACAACTATCTTAATACATTCTGTCAGTACGCCAAATTTTTTGGCCTGTCAGTTAACCCAGAGAAGTCAAGCTAACTAATCTTTTCTCCAAGTCGGATGATGTCTGCTGATACCTTACTTCCAGAATTAACATGAAAGGTTCTGGCTCCCACTGGAAGTGTCAAATTCCTAGAAGTAACCCTTGATGCAAACCTCACATATAAACAACAAATCCAAGCTCAGTACTCCAAAGCCTTGTGAGCCTTCTGGGGAATGAAAATAGATCTGTGCAGAACAAGCAATTTTTTTTATTCAGGAAAAACCTCAAAACATACTTCTGTAGCGTGCTGTCCTATGCCGCAGAAATTTGGCCACACCTCCGAACGTGTAGTCTTTTTTTTTTTTTTTTTTTTTTTTAAGGAGCATTAGCAACTAAGGCCATATTGCTCCGGGATATGCGGTGGTTATTCCCTGACCTTTCTGCATCCTCCGTATTTGGTAGTGACGGGCTCGAACCCCAGTCTAATCAAGAAGCATGTGCTATGCACTGCTGCTCCTTCCCACCTGGCTACGGAGGCACCACGTGTAGTCTAACCAAATTTATATGACATCCAAATCTGCAATACACACCCACAGTCTACAGAGCGCATGTGAAGGAAATAAAGGCATTCATTCATCTGTGTTCATCTAAGCATGATTACATGAACATCTGGAACACGGTTAGTTGGCATTTTCCAGGAAGACACCTTTGCAATACTCCCTCTTTCATATATTTTCTTACTATGCTATGCAGAGCGGAATGGAAAATAAAAATAACAAGTTGCAATTAAAACAGGTTTAATGTTAAAATACATAAACAGTAATAGAAAAAGAGCTTTCGGACAGTACATTGTCCTTCATCAGTTTTTTAAGCATTAATCTAAAAGTTTAGGAATACAGAACCTATGTGCATGCGATGGCAGTCATGTATGGTGAACTGCGTGATGCAACAATTAGCTGCTAAAAGTAAAACATGTAGGCCTTTCCAATTATACTCTCTCTTTGTGTTCAAGGCTCCAGAGGTTAGAGTTCCAAGAGCCCAAATGTGACTTTGGACAATCTCAACTCCCTCAACATTGACATTAACCTATGGTATATTGACAAGTCATATTGAGATGGCATCTTGGCCTATCTTACTGTATGTAAAGGACAGGTGTGCAAGTGCCGATCCTAGTATGCTTATATCATTTTATGTTATGCTCAATTTGTAGTCTTGCATGTTTTAATTTAAGATTTTTTTTATATTCTCATATTTTGTTTCTAATGATCATTTTGTAGTTGATCTTTGTATTTCTGTGCTTGGCCACTTGTATAGTTAATGTTTTGAATGATGGAATCACCAATGTCAACTGAATGACACTGGCCACCCATGTCAATTGAATGCCCTGCCTTAGATTTTATGTTTTTTAACTAAGAGCATAACCCCCTCCTATCATGTCTGCCCTTTCTGTACAGGCTAATGGGGGAACCCCAGAAACCGCCATGAAACAAATACATTTTTCCTTTCTGTACAGGCATCCTCTCTCTCTCTCTCTCTCTCTCTCTCTCTCTCTCTCTCTCTCTCTCTCTCTCTCTCTCTCTCTCTCTCATTCCCTGTTGCCTAAAACTTTATCCCTCCCATTGACAATTATCATCCCACTGCAATTACTTCTACTCTTTCAAAAGTAATGGAGAAATCAATTAATCACCAACTGTTAAACTATCTAGAAACCTTCCATATGATCAACAACTGCCAGTATGGGTTCCGTCAGTGTCGATCCACTGGTGATATTCTGGCTTATGTTACCCATCTATGGACATATTCGTGGAAAAGTTTGGTGACACTCAAGCAGTTGCTATTGACATTTCAAAGACTTTTGATTGTGTTTAGCATAAAGGTCTTCTATATAAGCTTCCATCTTATTAGCTGCCAACTGCTTTTTGTAATTGGGTATCCAGTTTTCTCTCTGACTGCTCACTGTGGGTGATGGTAGATGACACACACACACACACACACACACTCACTCTCACTCTCTCTCTCTCTCTCTCTCTCTCCCCCCCCCAACTTCTCCACTAATGCTGGTGCTCAACAAGGTTCGGTTCTTCCTTCCGCTCTTTTCCTCTTGTATATCAATGACCTTCTTCCACTGACTAGAGATCCTATCCATAGTTTTGCTGATGACATTGCATTCCACCTTCCAGCTTGAGAAACCTTGCCCTGCTCAAACAGCTTCAACTTCTCAAATATCCACTACCAATTCCTTAAATGCTGATCTCCAGGTAATTCTCCAGTGGGGCTTAGTTGATTTCAATCATTCTAAAACTCAGTCCTGTCTTATTATATCTTGGAAAAAGGATTCTTCTGCTCCTATGCTCATCTTCGATTACACTCCGATTTATAGGCAACATTATATATCTATATTGGGTATTACCCTGACTTCTAATCTCTCTTGGCATAAGCACATTACAAATATTGCTTCCTCTGAATCTAAACATTGGGTTTACTCTTTCGCTCCCAGCATTACTTTTCTTACAAACAGCTGTTCAACTCTGTACAAATCACAAATCTGCCCTACCATGGAATATTATTTCAACATCTGGGCAGTGCCCCAAAACCTCAGGCTCCTAGACACCATTCAAAAGAAGGTAGTTAGGTTAATTAATGACTCATCTCCAACAGTCTCTCCACACTCTGTCTCATTGACGTTCTGTTTCTGCTGTATGCCTTTTCTATAGATACTTCTGTGGGCACTGTTCTTCTGAATCAGTTTCTAAAATTCCTGCTCTGTCTTCCAAAATAGTTCGAACACGTGCCACAGCCATTCAATATCCTTTTCCTCTCCAACTCCAAACTCACAGAACCAATTTTTCTTCTTCTTCTTCCTCATTTATTCATTCAACTTTCGTTTTCTGGAACAACCTTTCTGCATACATATTACCTGAAAATTATAATCTACAGAAGTGAAGTCTAAAGTCAACAAATATCTTTTTTCATCTTCTGAACCTCCAACCCCTGCATGGTACTAAGCAATACAAGAGCAATATGGACATTCTTACTTTCCTTCTCCTATGTTATGTCTGCCTCTTTTGTTGTACTACTTTTTCCTCCCCTTACCTTGTTTTATTTCCTGTCTTTATGCCATTTGCCTGTTACTCTTAATCTTTTTGAGTTTAAAAATATTTATTCGAAATTTATTGTGATCTCTCTCACTATTTCTTATTTTTGGCATGAAAAATTGCTTTTTTCACCAATATTTTTCCTTTATGACTTGCAAAACTACGTTTTTACCGAATCATTTAGTCATGTCACCTTCTTGTACTACGAATTTTTTTTTTTTTTTTATTTAATTACAAACAATGCGTTGGGACTATCTTGCTTATGTTTGTGGAGGATCTATCATTTTTGCCCTCCTTTTTAATATATATATATATATATATATATATAAGATAAAATATAGAAAATAAAATAAAAATAGATGGAGAAGTTATTAAACACAAAATGCCGAACCTAGTTGAAGAAAAAAAAAGAGAAAAAGAATGTTAAGATCCTATAAAAAAAAAAAAAAAAAAAAAAAAAATAAAATAAAATAAAAAATAATAATAATTATTAAGTAGAATTAAATCCGAATTAATGCCGAATTAACAGGCCAATTATATGTACAAAAGCTGAAAGAAAAAGAGGGAGGGTGATAGAGATAAAAATTATAAAATAAAAATTAAAAATTAAAAATTGGTACATAGATCAGGTATTTCATCAGGGGGCTACACCTGATCATGTACCAAACACTGTGTTTCTATGCAAACTCATGCTGATGGAGAAGCTGAAGAAATGAAAAGTAAATAAAAAAAAAAAAAAAAAAAAAATAAAAAATAAGAAATTTTTTATATATCTCCATAAACATGAGTGAGGTAGCCCCAACGCAGTGTATTTAGATTAATAAATTAAGTAACGTAGTGTAACCGCAAATGCAGTGTATTTAGATTAATAAATTAAGTAACGTAGTGTAACCGCAGTGTATTTAGATTAAAAATTAAGAAAATTGAGTAACGCAAACGCAGTGTATTTAGATTAAAAAATTAAAAAATTACGTAACGCAGTGTATTTGGAAATAAATTGAGTCGATAGTATGTAATAAATAAATAAATAACAAGGTAGCGGTATAGAAAAAGGAAGCAATGCAAGGTAGGGGAGGGAAAAGAAGTTAAAAATACAGAGGCGAAGATAGTGAGAATGAGGAAAGTGAGAATGTCCGAATCACCCTCGTATTACACTAATAGTTCAACGGACGGAAAGACGAAGAGTAGAAAGTAGAAAGAAGTAAAGCGAAGGAAAAGAGTTTAAAGGATACTAGGCAAGCTGGGGATGTAAGTACCCAACCTCATAGAGAGGGCCTTGGCTGTGAGAGTGTTAGTAGAAGTGGAAATTAATACCGCTAGCTTGTATTGTATATTTTACGAAATAAAATAAAATAAAAAATATGAAAAGGAAGAAAATTAAATACCTATGATAGTTGGCAGAAACGAGTTGAGTGAAATATAATTAAGAAATGACAATAAAATATGCGATCATGATTAATAAGGTACAATTACGCGAATATGATTAATAAGAATGGAATGCAAACAGAGGGAAAACTATGACAACGATGGTGGAGTTGCTCAGAAGAGAAGAACTATGGGAGCCCTCTGTGGTCAAAATAAAATAGAGAAAATAAGATTGGACATAAGTAATTATTGATATTAAATTACGAAAATGAAAAGAAAACTTAGGAAGTGAAAGAACACGAACATCGTTCTAATAGAAGTTATAATAGAAGTCATTATGTGTGATCACTTTCCAAGTGGTGGAAATACCACCATTCAAATGTACAACTATACAACTATACAAGTATCGAATTAACCCTAATCAAGGTGGAACATGGTGAAACCGAATTTTTCTTTAATGAAATCAGAGAGATTTTTTATAATAAAATTTAAGAAATTAATAGGAATGTCATTATTGCGAAGTTTGGTATAGAGATCATTCAAAGCACCAGCGAAAAGTGATTGATTGCTACTAATATTAGCTAAACGGATAATTTGTGTGTAGATTATATTTTTATGAACCTTAATCGAAATATTCGAGTTCCAATTTGTTAAATAGATAATATTAAAATTAAATTCGCTTCTTTTGTCAAATAGTTCCAAATTATGACGGAGAGGAGGACTATTTAAAGTAATACTTAAATCCAAAAAATTTGCATGCTGGTTGCCAAAGTTTTCTTTATTGAGAGTGAGTTCAGTTGGATATATGGATTTAGCAATATTTTCAAAATGAATGTTGAGAATAAGAATGTCATCAACATAGCGGAATGCATAAAAATTAAGGTTCGGGTTGTTATCAATAAATAGATGTTCGTAATAATGGAGAAATAGATTAGATACTATGCTAGAAATTTGTGAACCCATGGGAACTCCTATGGATTGTTTATAAGCATATTTACCATCGTGGATGTAATTGTTTAGGATACAGAGGTTGATGTAGTTATTCCAAGTAACCTCATCTGTTGATATAACGTTTTTGTATTTGAGGAACAATTGATGAAGTACATTAACAATTAGGTGATGCGGTAAGGAGGTAAATAAGTTGGTGAAGTCATATGTTTCAATACTAAATATGCTGGAATATGCATTGGAATTAAAAATTTTAATAATACTGTGGTTGTTGTTAATGATCCAAGTGGTAGGGATATTAATAAGGATAGTAGTTAACAATTTGAAAAATTGTTTACCTGGATGATAACAGCCACTTTTTTTGGCACTAGTGATGAATCTGAAGCCAACTGGATGTTTATGGAATTTGGCTATCATATACAAGAAAGGCAAAGTAGAATTGCGAATTTTGGTATGCAATTTTTTATGCAAAGCTATAATTTTTTTGATGATGGTATTAATGCCGAGATTACAGCGTGAAAAGGTGGAACTACTTTCTACTTCATTTTTGAGGGTGGTGTAATAAAATTGCTTGCAGAAGATAGCAAAGTTATTAGAAGCCTTATCTACCGGAGTGATGATAAATTTTTGTTGTAAATCTGAGATGGCTTTTTTCAGGTTAAAATACTTGGTATGCGAATTATTATAAAGGTAGTAAGTTTTAGAAATAATTTTTTTAATGTCTTGAAATGTGACATTTATCCAATTATAGAAAGCTTCGTGTGGTATTGTATATTTATATGCTAACTTGTTGCAAAAATTCAAGATATTCAGATAAATATCTTTATATATATTATTGAGGTTGGCCTTATGGACTGGTCTGAATTTAAAACCTTTTTCCATAGCGGACTTTAGTGGAATGTTGTTAATAATGTCCAGGTTACCAGTAATAATATGTTTATGATATTGATCAACGTAAGGAGCATATATGGGATCATCACAGTGACATGGAAGATCTAAAGCATGTAAGTTGCCTAAATTAGTAGCTAGAGTTTTATAATTACAAATTTTAAGTCCAATAGGAGATTCATAGTTGAAGCAGTGATGGATCTTGAACTTGAAATTATTATAAAATGGGAGAAAATTATTATGATTATTAAGTAAATAATGCCAAGGAATTTTATCGAACCAACTATGAGTAAATTTAATAGTACAGTATTCATTACTGTATGTAGTAATGCGACCTAGTCTAAAGAGAGAGATGTCTAAAATAATATGCTTAAGTTGAATATTTTTACATTTAAAATTGCTAATAAATAAAGTTAAGGCTTTTAGTATAGAGTTTTTAATATTAAAGAGAAAAAGAGAAATGTTGTGTACGTCAAGAATGGTATTGTCCCAGGAGCTAATAATATTACGAAAATTGTGCCGAATATGCCTATGATGACGATTTGATTTATTTCCACGTTTGTATCTACGCTTATTGTTATTGAAGAAATGACTAAGATGGAATAAATTGTAAATGCAGTGGCTGGTGTTTAAACAACCATTGCTTAAAAGAGTTTTGTTAAAAAATCTATTGTTTAGGCCGTAGGGATATAAAGATTTATAAGTGCACATAAATAGATTCTCATAATAATCACGAAGAACGTTGTCATTGATAATGGCAAGTATTTTAATTTTAACGTTGTTGAAGCCATGGTGGTGAAAATGGAAAAGTTCTATTTCAGTATCTAAAATGTTATCAAGTAAAAGATTTTTACTTTTGGATCTGTGCCCATTGATTCTAATATTAAGAGAATTTGTGGTTTGTCCTACGTATTTAACATTGCAAATATTGCATGTGAGCAAATATATGACATTTTTAGTTTTACAAAAAGGAGGATAAACAGAGTTAGATTTGGATTCGGAGTTATCCATCATGGGACAAGTGAGACATCGTTTATCTAAACATTTTTGAAAAAATAAATTTTGGTTTAAAATATGTGTAATGTACTCAGGTTGGTTAGGGTTAGGGGAACGATTCTCCTGTTTAATATTTAACACTACATCCTCAGGAGTGGGATGTAGCGCAACACGTTTTCTAGCTGAACTAGGGGCAACACAGTGCTGACTCGCCGTATTGTTTAAAGAGACGTAGTGCATGACAAGTGGGGTAAAAATTAAATAGGGCAAATTGTGTTAGCAACGAATCCATCTAAAGGGAAGGAGTGGGGGTTGCATTTAAAAGTAAGGAGTGGGGGTTGCATTTAAAAGTAGCCACGCGCAAAGCTGCAGATAGCTAAAATTAAATGAAATACGTGGAATATGAAAACAAAGATGTGGAAAAACAGGAAAAATAAGGAAAAACAAGGAAAAAACAGTACGTGCACCTGAATGCGCAAAGCAGCAAAACAGGATACATGTATATAAATAAGATAAAATATAGAAAATAAAATAAAAATAGATGGAGAAGTTATTAAACACAAAATGCCGAACCTAGTTGAAGAAAAAAAAAAGAGAAAAAGAATGTTAAGATCCTATAAAAAAAAAAAAAAAAAAAAAATAAAATAAAATAAAAAATAATAATAATTATTAAGTAGAATTAAATGCCGAATTAACAGGCCAATTATATGTACAAAAGCTGAAAGAAAAAGAGGGAGGGTGATAGAGATAAAAATTATAAAATAAAAATTAAAAATTAAAAATTAAAAATTGGTACATAGATCAGGTATTTCATCAGGGGGCTACACCTGATCATGTACCAAACACTGTGTTTCTATGCAAACTCATGCTGATGGAGAAGCTGAAGAAATGAAAAGTAAATAAAAAAAAAAAAAAAAAAAAAAAAAAAATAAAATAAAAAAAAAAAATAAAAAATAAGAAATTTTTTATATATCTCCATAAACATGAGTGAGGTAGCCCCAACGCAGTGTATTTAGATTAATAAATTAAGTAACGTAGTGTAACCGCAAATGCAGTGTATTTAGATTAATAAATTAAGTAACGTAGTGTAACCGCAGTGTATTTAGATTAAAAATTAAGAAAATTGAGTAACGCAAACGCAGTGTATTTAGATTAAAAAATTAAAAAATTACGTAACGCAGTGTATTTGGAAATAAATTGAGTCGATAGTATGTAATAAATAAATAAATAACAAGGTAGCGGTATAGAAAAAGGAAGCAATGCAAGGTAGGGGAGGGAAAAGAAGTTAAAAATACAGAGGCGAAGATAGTGAGAATGAGGAAAGTGAGAATGTCCGAATCACCCTCGTATTACACTAATAGTTCAACGGACGGAAAGACGAAGAGTAGAAAGTAGAAAGAAGTAAAGCGAAGGAAAAGAGTTTAAAGGATACTAGGCAAGCTGGGGATGTAAGTACCCAACCTCATAGAGAGGGCCTTGGCTGTGAGAGTGTTAGTAGAAGTGGAAATTAATACCGCTAGCTTGTATTGTATATTTTACGAAATAAAATAAAATAAAAAATATGAAAAGGAAGAAAATTAAATACCTATGATAGTTGGCAGAAACGAGTTGAGTGAAATATAATTAAGAAATGACAATAAAATATGCGATCATGATTAATAAGGTACAATTACGCGAATATGATTAATAAGAATGGAATGCAAACAGAGGGAAAACTATGACAACGATGGTGGAGTTGCTCAGAAGAGAAGAACTATGGGAGCCCTCTGTGGTCAAAATAAAATAGAGAAAATAAGATTGGACATAAGTAATTATTGATATTAAATTACGAAAATGAAAAGAAAACTTAGGAAGTGAAAGAACACGAACATCGTTCTAATAGAAGTTATAATAGAAGTCATTATGTGTGATCACTTTCCAAGTGGTGGAAATACCACCATTCAAATGTACAACTATACAACTATACAAGTATCGAATTAACCCTAATCAAGGTGGAACATGGTGAAACCGAATTTTTCTTTAATGAAATCAGAGAGATTTTTTATAATAAAATTTAAGAAATTAATAGGAATGTCATTATTGCGAAGTTTGGTATAGAGATCATTCAAAGCACCAGCGAAAAGTGATTGATTGCTACTAATATTAGCTAAACGGATAATTTGTGTGTAGATTATATTTTTATGAACCTTAATCGAAATATTCGAGTTCCAATTTGTTAAATAGATAATATTAAAATTAAATTCGCTTCTTTTGTCAAATAGTTCCAAATTATGACGGAGAGGAGGACTATTTAAAGTAATACTTAAATCCAAAAAATTTGCATGCTGGTTGCCAAAGTTTTCTTTATTGAGAGTGAGTTCAGTTGGATATATGGATTTAGCAATATTTTCAAAATGAATGTTGAGAATAAGAATGTCATCAACATAGCGGAATGCATAAAAATTAAGGTTCGGGTTGTTATCAATAAATAGATGTTCGTAATAATGGAGAAATAGATTAGATACTATGCTAGAAATTTGTGAACCCATGGGAACTCCTATGGATTGTTTATAAGCATATTTACCATCGTGGATGTAATTGTTTAGGATACAGAGGTTGATGTAGTTATTCCAAGTAACCTCATCTGTTGATATAACGTTTTTGTATTTGAGGAACAATTGATGAAGTACATTAACAATTAGGTGATGCGGTAAGGAGGTAAATAAGTTGGTGAAGTCATATGTTTCAATACTAAATATGCTGGAATATGCATTGGAATTAAAAATTTTAATAATACTGTGGTTGTTGTTAATGATCCAAGTGGTAGGGATATTAATAAGGATAGTAGTTAACAATTTGAAAAATTGTTTACCTGGATGATAACAGCCACTTTTTTTGGCACTAGTGATGAATCTGAAGCCAACTGGATGTTTATGGAATTTGGCTATCATATACAAGAAAGGCAAAGTAGAATTGCGAATTTTGGTATGCAATTTTTTATGCAAAGCTATAATTTTTTTGATGATGGTATTAATGCCGAGATTACAGCGTGAAAAGGTGGAACTACTTTCTACTTCATTTTTGAGGGTGGTGTAATAAAATTGCTTGCAGAAGATAGCAAAGTTATTAGAAGCCTTATCTACCGGAGTGATGATAAATTTTTGTTGTAAATCTGAGATGGCTTTTTTCAGGTTAAAATACTTGGTATGCGAATTATTATAAAGGTAGTAAGTTTTAGAAATAATTTTTTTAATGTCTTGAAATGTGACATTTATCCAATTATAGAAAGCTTCGTGTGGTATTGTATATTTATATGCTAACTTGTTGCAAAAATTCAAGATATTCAGATAAATATCTTTATATATATTATTGAGGTTGGCCTTATGGACTGGTCTGAATTTAAAACCTTTTTCCATAGCGGACTTTAGTGGAATGTTGTTAATAATGTCCAGGTTACCAGTAATAATATGTTTATGATATTGATCAACGTAAGGAGCATATATGGGATCATCACAGTGACATGGAAGATCTAAAGCATGTAAGTTGCCTAAATTAGTAGCTAGAGTTTTATAATTACAAATTTTAAGTCCAATAGGAGATTCATAGTTGAAGCAGTGATGGATCTTGAACTTGAAATTATTATAAAATGGGAGAAAATTATTATGATTATTAAGTAAATAATGCCAAGGAATTTTATCGAACCAACTATGAGTAAATTTAATAGTACAGTATTCATTACTGTATGTAGTAATGCGACCTAGTCTAAAGAGAGAGATGTCTAAAATAATATGCTTAAGTTGAATATTTTTACATTTAAAATTGCTAATAAATAAAGTTAAGGCTTTTAGTATAGAGTTTTTAATATTAAAGAGAAAAAGAGAAATGTTGTGTACGTCAAGAATGGTATTGTCCCAGGAGCTAATAATATTACGAAAATTGTGCCGAATATGCCTATGATGACGATTTGATTTATTTCCACGTTTGTATCTACGCTTATTGTTATTGAAGAAATGACTAAGATGGAATAAATTGTAAATGCAGTGGCTGGTGTTTAAACAACCATTGCTTAAAAGAGTTTTGTTAAAAAATCTATTGTTTAGGCCGTAGGGATATAAAGATTTATAAGTGCACATAAATAGATTCTCATAATAATCACGAAGAACGTTGTCATTGATAATGGCAAGTATTTTAATTTTAACGTTGTTGAAGCCATGGTGGTGAAAATGGAAAAGTTCTATTTCAGTATCTAAAATGTTATCAAGTAAAAGATTTTTACTTTTGGATCTGTGCCCATTGATTCTAATATTAAGAGAATTTGTGGTTTGTCCTACGTATTTAACATTGCAAATATTGCATGTGAGCAAATATATGACATTTTTAGTTTTACAAAAAGGAGGATAAACAGAGTTAGATTTGGATTCGGAGTTATCCATCATGGGACAAGTGAGACATCGTTTATCTAAACATTTTTGAAAAAATAAATTTTGGTTTAAAATATGTGTAATGTACTCAGGTTGGTTAGGGTTAGGGGAACGATTCTCCTGTTTAATATTTAACACTACATCCTCAGGAGTGGGATGTAGCGCAACACGTTTTCTAGCTGAACTAGGGGCAACACAGTGCTGACTCGCCGTATTGTTTAAAGAGACGTAGTGCATGACAAGTGGGGTAAAAATTAAATAGGGCAAATTGTGTTAGCAACGAATCCATCTAAAGGGAAGGAGTGGGGGTTGCATTTAAAAGTAAGGAGTGGGGGTTGCATTTAAAAGTAGCCACGCGCAAAGCTGCAGATAGCTAAAATTAAATGAAATACGTGGAATATGAAAACAAAGATGTGGAAAAACAGGAAAAATAAGGAAAAACAAGGAAAAAACAGTACGTGCACCTGAATGCGCAAAGCAGCAAAACAGGATACATGTATATAAATAAGATAAAATATAGAAAATAAAATAAAAATAGATGGAGAAGTTATTAAACACAAAATGCCGAACCTAGTTGAAGAAAAAAAAAAGAGAAAAAGAATGTTAAGATCCTATAAAAAAAAAAAAAAAAAAAAAAAAAAAAAAAATAAAATAAAATAAAAAATAATAATAATTATTAAGTAGAATTAAATCCGAATTAATGCCGAATTAACAGGCCAATTATATGTACAAAAGCTGAAAGAAAAAGAGGGAGGGTGATAGAGATAAAAATTATAAAATAAAAATTAAAAATTAAAAATTAAAAATTGGTACATAGATCAGGTATTTCATCAGGGGGCTACACCTGATCATGTACCAAACACTGTGTTTCTATGCAAACTCATGCTGATGGAGAAGCTGAAGAAATGAAAAGTAAATAAAAAAAAAAAAAAAAAAAAAAAAAATAAAATAAAAAAAAAAAATAAAAAATAAGAAATTTTTTATATATCTCCATAAACATGAGTGAGGTAGCCCCAACGCAGTGTATTTAGATTAATAAATTAAGTAACGTAGTGTAACCGCAAATGCAGTGTATTTAGATTAATAAATTAAGTAACGTAGTGTAACCGCAGTGTATTTAGATTAAAAATTAAGAAAATTGAGTAACGCAAACGCAGTGTATTTAGATTAAAAAATTAAAAAATTACGTAACGCAGTGTATTTGGAAATAAATTGAGTCGATAGTATGTAATAAATAAATAAATAACAAGGTAGCGGTATAGAAAAAGGAAGCAATGCAAGGTAGGGGAGGGAAAAGAAGTTAAAAATACAGAGGCGAAGATAGTGAGAATGAGGAAAGTGAGAATGTCCGAATCACCCTCGTATTACACTAATAGTTCAACGGACGGAAAGACGAAGAGTAGAAAGTAGAAAGAAGTAAAGCGAAGGAAAAGAGTTTAAAGGATACTAGGCAAGCTGGGGATGTAAGTACCCAACCTCATAGAGAGGGCCTTGGCTGTGAGAGTGTTAGTAGAAGTGGAAATTAATACCGCTAGCTTGTATTGTATATTTTACGAAATAAAATAAAATAAAAAATATGAAAAGGAAGAAAATTAAATACCTATGATAGTTGGCAGAAACGAGTTGAGTGAAATATAATTAAGAAATGACAATAAAATATGCGATCATGATTAATAAGGTACAATTACGCGAATATGATTAATAAGAATGGAATGCAAACAGAGGGAAAACTATGACAACGATGGTGGAGTTGCTCAGAAGAGAAGAACTATGGGAGCCCTCTGTGGTCAAAATAAAATAGAGAAAATAAGATTGGACATAAGTAATTATTGATATTAAATTACGAAAATGAAAAGAAAACTTAGGAAGTGAAAGAACACGAACATCGTTCTAATAGAAGTTATAATAGAAGTCATTATGTGTGATCACTTTCCAAGTGGTGGAAATACCACCATTCAAATGTACAACTATACAACTATACAAGTATCGAATTAACCCTAATCAAGGTGGAACATGGTGAAACCGAATTTTTCTTTAATGAAATCAGAGAGATTTTTTATAATAAAATTTAAGAAATTAATAGGAATGTCATTATTGCGAAGTTTGGTATAGAGATCATTCAAAGCACCAGCGAAAAGTGATTGATTGCTACTAATATTAGCTAAACGGATAATTTGTGTGTAGATTATATTTTTATGAACCTTAATCGAAATATTCGAGTTCCAATTTGTTAAATAGATAATATTAAAATTAAATTCGCTTCTTTTGTCAAATAGTTCCAAATTATGACGGAGAGGAGGACTATTTAAAGTAATACTTAAATCCAAAAAATTTGCATGCTGGTTGCCAAAGTTTTCTTTATTGAGAGTGAGTTCAGTTGGATATATGGATTTAGCAATATTTTCAAAATGAATGTTGAGAATAAGAATGTCATCAACATAGCGGAATGCATAAAAATTAAGGTTCGGGTTGTTATCAATAAATAGATGTTCGTAATAATGGAGAAATAGATTAGATACTATGCTAGAAATTTGTGAACCCATGGGAACTCCTATGGATTGTTTATAAGCATATTTACCATCGTGGATGTAATTGTTTAGGATACAGAGGTTGATGTAGTTATTCCAAGTAACCTCATCTGTTGATATAACGTTTTTGTATTTGAGGAACAATTGATGAAGTACATTAACAATTAGGTGATGCGGTAAGGAGGTAAATAAGTTGGTGAAGTCATATGTTTCAATACTAAATATGCTGGAATATGCATTGGAATTAAAAATTTTAATAATACTGTGGTTGTTGTTAATGATCCAAGTGGTAGGGATATTAATAAGGATAGTAGTTAACAATTTGAAAAATTGTTTACCTGGATGATAACAGCCACTTTTTTTGGCACTAGTGATGAATCTGAAGCCAACTGGATGTTTATGGAATTTGGCTATCATATACAAGAAAGGCAAAGTAGAATTGCGAATTTTGGTATGCAATTTTTTATGCAAAGCTATAATTTTTTTGATGATGGTATTAATGCCGAGATTACAGCGTGAAAAGGTGGAACTACTTTCTACTTCATTTTTGAGGGTGGTGTAATAAAATTGCTTGCAGAAGATAGCAAAGTTATTAGAAGCCTTATCTACCGGAGTGATGATAAATTTTTGTTGTAAATCTGAGATGGCTTTTTTCAGGTTAAAATACTTGGTATGCGAATTATTATAAAGGTAGTAAGTTTTAGAAATAATTTTTTTAATGTCTTGAAATGTGACATTTATCCAATTATAGAAAGCTTCGTGTGGTATTGTATATTTATATGCTAACTTGTTGCAAAAATTCAAGATATTCAGATAAATATCTTTATATATATTATTGAGGTTGGCCTTATGGACTGGTCTGAATTTAAAACCTTTTTCCATAGCGGACTTTAGTGGAATGTTGTTAATAATGTCCAGGTTACCAGTAATAATATGTTTATGATATTGATCAACGTAAGGAGCATATATGGGATCATCACAGTGACATGGAAGATCTAAAGCATGTAAGTTGCCTAAATTAGTAGCTAGAGTTTTATAATTACAAATTTTAAGTCCAATAGGAGATTCATAGTTGAAGCAGTGATGGATCTTGAACTTGAAATTATTATAAAATGGGAGAAAATTATTATGATTATTAAGTAAATAATGCCAAGGAATTTTATCGAACCAACTATGAGTAAATTTAATAGTACAGTATTCATTACTGTATGTAGTAATGCGACCTAGTCTAAAGAGAGAGATGTCTAAAATAATATGCTTAAGTTGAATATTTTTACATTTAAAATTGCTAATAAATAAAGTTAAGGCTTTTAGTATAGAGTTTTTAATATTAAAGAGAAAAAGAGAAATGTTGTGTACGTCAAGAATGGTATTGTCCCAGGAGCTAATAATATTACGAAAATTGTGCCGAATATGCCTATGATGACGATTTGATTTATTTCCACGTTTGTATCTACGCTTATTGTTATTGAAGAAATGACTAAGATGGAATAAATTGTAAATGCAGTGGCTGGTGTTTAAACAACCATTGCTTAAAAGAGTTTTGTTAAAAAATCTATTGTTTAGGCCGTAGGGATATAAAGATTTATAAGTGCACATAAATAGATTCTCATAATAATCACGAAGAACGTTGTCATTGATAATGGCAAGTATTTTAATTTTAACGTTGTTGAAGCCATGGTGGTGAAAATGGAAAAGTTCTATTTCAGTATCTAAAATGTTATCAAGTAAAAGATTTTTACTTTTGGATCTGTGCCCATTGATTCTAATATTAAGAGAATTTGTGGTTTGTCCTACGTATTTAACATTGCAAATATTGCATGTGAGCAAATATATGACATTTTTAGTTTTACAAAAAGGAGGATAAACAGAGTTAGATTTGGATTCGGAGTTATCCATCATGGGACAAGTGAGACATCGTTTATCTAAACATTTTTGAAAAAATAAATTTTGGTTTAAAATATGTGTAATGTACTCAGGTTGGTTAGGGTTAGGGGAACGATTCTCCTGTTTAATATTTAACACTACATCCTCAGGAGTGGGATGTAGCGCAACACGTTTTCTAGCTGAACTAGGGGCAACACAGTGCTGACTCGCCGTATTGTTTAAAGAGACGTAGTGCATGACAAGTGGGGTAAAAATTAAATAGGGCAAATTGTGTTAGCAACGAATCCATCTAAAGGGAAGGAGTGGGGGTTGCATTTAAAAGTAAGGAGTGGGGGTTGCATTTAAAAGTAGCCACGCGCAAAGCTGCAGATAGCTAAAATTAAATGAAATACGTGGAATATGAAAACAAAGATGTGGAAAAACAGGAAAAATAAGGAAAAACAAGGAAAAAACAGTACGTGCACCTGAATGCGCAAAGCAGCAAAACAGGATACATGTATATAAATAAGATAAAATATAGAAAATAAAATAAAAATAGATGGAGAAGTTATTAAACACAAAATGCCGAACCTAGTTGAAGAAAAAAAAAAAAGAGAAAAAGAATGTTAAGATCCTATAAAAAAAAAAAAAAATAAATAAATAAAATAAAATAAAAAATAATAATAATTATTAAGTAGAATTAAATCCGAATTAATGCCGAATTAACAGGCCAATTATATGTACAAAAGCTGAAAGAAAAAGAGGGAGGGTGATAGAGATAAAAATTATAAAATAAAAATTAAAAATTAAAAATTAAAAATTGGTACATAGATCAGGTATTTCATCAGGGGGCTACACCTGATCATGTACCAAACACTGTGTTTCTATGCAAACTCATGCTGATGGAGAAGCTGAAGAAGTTTTCTTTTCATTTTCATAATTTAATATCAATAATTACTTATGTCCAATCTTATTTTCTCTATTTTATTTTGACCACAGAGGGCTCCCATAGTTCTTCTCTTCTGAGCAACTCCACCATCGTTGTCATAGTTTTCCCTCTGTTTGCATTCCATTCTTATTAATCATATTCGCGTAATTGTACCTTATTAATCATGATCGCATATTTTATTGTCATTTCTTAATTATATTTCACTCAACTCGTTTCTGCCAACTATCATAGGTATTTAATTTTCTTCCTTTTCATATTTTTTATTTTATTTTATTTCGTAAAATATACAATACAAGCTAGCGGTATTAATTTCCACTTCTACTAACACTCTCACAGCCAAGGCCCTCTCTATGAGGTTGGGTACTTACATCCCCAGCTTGCCTAGTATCCTTTAAACTCTTTTCCTTCGCTTTACTTCTTTCTACTTTCTACTCTTCGTCTTTCCGTCCGTTGAACTATTAGTGTAATACGAGGGTGATTCGGACATTCTCACTTTCCTCATTCTCACTATCTTCGCCTCTGTATTTTTAACTTCTTTTCCCTCCCCTACCTTGCATTGCTTCCTTTTTCTATACCGCTACCTTGTTATTTATTTATTTATTACATACTATCGACTCAATTTATTTCCAAATACACTGCGTTACGTAATTTTTTAATTTTTTAATCTAAATACACTGCGTTTGCGTTACTCAATTTTCTTAATTTTTAATCTAAATACACTGCGGTTACACTACGTTACTTAATTTATTAATCTAAATACACTGCATTTGCGGTTACACTACGTTACTTAATTTATTAATCTAAATACACTGCGTTGGGGCTACCTCACTCATGTTTATGGAGATATATAAAAAATTTCTTATTTTTTATTTTTTTTTTTTTATTTTTATTTTTTTTTTTTTATTTACTTTTCATTTCTTCAGCTTCTCCATCAGCATGAGTTTGCATAGAAACACAGTGTTTGGTACATGATCAGGTGTAGCCCCCTGATGAAATACCTGATCTATGTACCAATTTTTAATTTTTAATTTTTAATTTTTATTTTATAATTTTTATCTCTATCACCCTCCCTCTTTTTCTTTCAGCTTTTGTACATATAATTGGCCTGTTAATTCGGCATTAATTCGGATTTAATTCTACTTAATAATTATTATTATTTTTTATTTTATTTTATTTTTTTATTTTTTTTTTTTTTTTATAGGATCTTAACATTCTTTTTCTCTTTTTTTTTTTCTTCAACTAGGTTCGGCATTTTGTGTTTAATAACTTCTCCATCTATTTTTATTTTATTTTCTATATTTTATCTTATTTATATACATGTATCCTGTTTTGCTGCTTTGCGCATTCAGGTGCACGTACTGTTTTTTCCTTGTTTTTCCTTATTTTTCCTGTTTTTCCACATCTTTGTTTTCATATTCCACATATATATATATATATACACACACATACATATATATACATACTTTTTTTTTAATCTCCTTAGAGCTTCCCTTTAATTTTTTTATCTTCCATAACCATAAGTGTATGTAAAGAACTGCAGTAATTTGGTACAGAATCAGGTGTAGTCACCTGATGAAATACTTGATTCATGTACCAATGCTCTATAGTTTGCAACAAACTTTTTCTTTCCCTTAGTTTTTTATTTCATTATATTATTTTCCCACCTTCGAGATGCTTGCTATTTCTCTTTTCAAATTATTAATCAATTTATTAATCATTATTTTTCTCTTAAAGCTTCTCACCTTTTAATTGGCTCTGATTCAACCTTTAACTTCAGGTAATTAAACACATATTTTTAGGTTCTTCACATTCTTTTCCTTTTTCACCATATTCTATTCTTTTTCTTACTTTACTCTTTCTATTAGTTCTGGCACATTGTTTTCTCTACTATTTCATATGTATGCATTTTTCCATCATATTAAACTGAATTCAAACTTAATTACAGGCAGTTCTTGTTTTACAAGTTCCTGGGTTTACAAGTTTTTTTTCTTTCAAGTATCAAGTATCAACAAAATTGAAAATATGAACATTAATTGCAAAAAATTAATTTTTAAACATTCATAAATACCGCATTTCAAACCACGCACGTAGCTATACAATACAGTGTACCCCGCTTTACGATATTAATTCGTTACCATCAAATCGTGAAAATTTCATGTGAACTGAATAACACAATGTTTTTTGGTAATTCATTCATCGACCTCGGAAGTTCAAATTTTAGCTATATAACCCCATAAAAGGTCATTTTTATAGCGTAAATTGTATTAGTTACCAATTCAAATCATTAAATGCACTACACTTTCATTGTTATTATATGTTATAAGAACCAATTTTGAATAGCTTTGTGATATTTTTCTAAAGCACATTTCTGGAAGTCAATGGCCAGTAAAACAATAAAATCAATTTGCACTTTCCGGTTTATTGGGCTTTTCTGTTACTGCAAGCAATTATAAACTTGATGTTATTGCATTTGTGAAAATACCGATAGTTGGAATTGTGTGGGATTTTATGTTATTATGGTGAAATGTGTTTGTCTTTCACTGAAATCTTCAATCGTATAAAAAACAAATACATTTTCAGAATCTTCTCTTCATTCCTTTTTTTTTTTTAAACTTCATAAACTTGTTACTCCGTGTGAATCGTGTTAGTTGCAATTTGTGCGTTCCGTTAAAAAATCTTATGCATGCTATTGAAATTTATAAAGAAAATAGAAGGTTTTTTTGGAAACAAACGCCTCTTAAACCATTTCTGAAGAAGATGACTCCTTGTGCAACAAACCAACAAGTGCCGAGCCAATAATGAGTGATTAACAAGTGTGCATTTAGTCGATGATGATAAAGAATAAACATTCTTTAACATTTGTAAGTCATAAATAATTTCTCTATAATTATAATTTGTTTCATTTTACAGGTTACATTTTCATTTCGTTGGATAAATGAATTATTGTTTAAACAAACTAATTTCATTGTTCATAACTCAACCCCTATTTTTAACATTCTGTCTAGGGGAAATAAATTCCTGCTTTACGAGCACGTGCTAGGAACGAATTAACAAGTAAGTCGAGAACTACCTATATATATATATATATATATGTGACGAATTAATATTATATATTAGAAATAATATTACAAAATAGATATAAATTAACTAATTATAAATTAATTCTATAAATTAATAAAACTATAAATTAATTAATAAAATTAATAAAACTATAAATTAATTCGTCACACATATATATATATATATATATATATATGTGTGACGAATTAATATTATATATTAGAAATAATATTACAAAATAGATATAAATTAACTATCCTATTTGCTTTTTACATACTTGGATATATATATATACAGGCAGTTCTCGCTTTACAAGTTCCCAGGTTTACGAGTTTTTTTTTCTTCAAAGTATCAACAAAATCTAAAATATGAACATTAATTGCAAAAAATGAATGTTAAACATTCATAAATATCGCATTTCAAACCATGCTCGTAGCTATACAATACAGCGTACCCAGCTTTACGATATTAATCCATTCCATCATATCGTGAAAATATTGTAATGTGAACATATAACACATTGTTTTTTGGCAATTCGTTCCAAAACCTCGGAAGTTGAAATTTTCTCCACATAACTTCTTAAAAGGTCTTTTTTATAGTGTAAATTGATTTAGTTACCAATTGAAATCATTAAACGCACTACACTTTCATCGTTATCATATGTTATAAGAACCAATTTTGAACGGCTTTGTGATATTTTTCTAAAGTACATTTCTGGAAGTCACGAACATAAAACAAAAACAATTTGCACTTTTTGATTTATTGGGCTTTTCTGTTACTGCAAGCAGTTATAAACGGGTAGTAAACTCGATCTTCTTGCATTTGAGAAAATACTGATAGCTGGAATTTTGTGGTTTTTTTATGTAATTATGGTGAAATGTGTTTCCTCTTTGCTGAAATCTTCAATCGTATAAAAAACATAAATGAATTTTCAGAATCTTCTCTTCATTTCTTTTTTTTAAGCTTCGTAAACTTGTTACTCCTTGCAAATTGTGTTAGTTCCAATTTGTGCGTTCCATTAAAAAATGCTTATGCATACTATTGAAATTGATAATCTTGGAAAAAAAGTGCCTCTTGAAGCATTTCTGAAGAAGTTGACTCCTTGTGCAACAAACCAACGAGTGCCGAGCCAATATGGGTGATCAATGAGTGTGCATTTAGTCAATGATGTTGAAGAATAATCATTCTTTAACATTTGTAAGTCATAAATAATTTCTCTATTATTATAATTTTCTTGACTTAACAGGCTACGTTTTCATTTCTTTGGATAAATCTATCATTCTTTAAACAGACTAATTAGCTAACTAATTTCATTGTTGAGAATGTTAACTCCTATATTTAACCTTATATCTATGGGAAATAAATTACCGCTTTTACGAGTTTTCGCTTTATAAGTGCACGCTAGGAACGAATTTACTCGTAAAGTCGAGAACTACCTATATATATATATATATAATATATCACTTATAAAGGTAAAGAATAAAACATATATAATTTTTATAGAATTTAAAGTGATAAAGCAAAAATGAAGTTTTTCAAAGGCAACTTCCTCTTTCATAAATAGTATTCAACAAGCTCAAACAGAATTCAGTAATAGCATGTTTTCAACCGAATTTTTGGAACCATTAAGTTAAAATATCTTTTAACTTAAAAATATTTGTATTTGTGAAACCAGTTTGTCATCAAGTAGTACTTTTAGTAGGAAAAGATTTCTGGACCATGACGCTGAAATGAATTGATTTTGCAATAAAAAATAAAAATATTTGGTCCTTCAGGATGTCACAGACATTCTCTCAGATATGCCAGACAAGCTGTACTTGCTACCAGGGAGTCTAAAACACTGATGGAACTGATATTAAGATGAATTCAAGTCAAGTGGACCCAATTTTGGCAAAGTCCAGACAGTCTGTGACAGCCAAATCCTCCGCTTGCACCTTCACGATGGTGGGACTGTTAGTAATCCTGGGTATAACCTCCATGCACAAGCACACCGTGGGTGACCACCCAAGTTTGAACCAAGGTAAGCAGGGGTCGAGGGGTGGCGTCCACATCACATGGAGGAATGTGCTTCTCTGTGTTACCAGGCAATACTAGGTGGTAGATGACTCTCATCAACCGGTGCAATATCACCACTTTGCTTATTGGAGGCTTGAAGTTGTAGAACCCATGTTTAGTCTACAGAGCTAAGTTTTGGTCAACCCTTCCCCATCTCTTCCATCATGCAGTATGACTGATGACTTTTAAGGCTATGATTAACATCATAGCGAGATCCAATATTATTTACATTTTGAGGGTACAGCTCTAAAACGGTGTTCGCAGGCCAGCCACTAGTTAGTACACCGGACCAAACCTATTGGTAACTCTTTAGGAGGCTTCCAGATCAGCTAGTGTATAATCTTGCTACCTCTACTCTGTAAGCTAGTAACTGGAGGGAGTCCGAGTAGTGTGTATGCGGGGAGGCATTCTCAAAGCCACGTTATTTCAAGGATCTGGGTATATTCTTACCATGTGTATGCCATATGCAAAAATTTCATTACTTCATACAGCATGCCCCCCCCCACTTTTTTTTACCATTGAATACACCATGAATTGTCAAACTAATAGAGAAAGCTAATCTGTGAAAAGATCTAAACCTCCCAAACACTTACTAGTTCATTCCACAAATATACGTGGTCTCAATTCTAATCTCAACTATGTCCATTTCCACTTGCAGTTTGCCAAACCACATGTACTTTTTCTGACAGAATCTCAGTTATCGGTTGATTCAACTACTGCTCATCTCTCAGATGTCCAAATTATTCGCTGTATGATTCCTTTCGCCTCAACGGTGGTACCTGTGCATATGTCTGTTCTGATATTCCCTGTCAGAGACTTGGTAATTTGGAATCTCCTCTCTTCGATCTTCTCTGGCTTAAAATCTCTCTACCTCATTGTGTCAAATTCATCTGTTGTCTCTACCGTTCTCCCAACTCCACCAATCACTTGGAATTCTTTCACTTCCACTCTTTGCAACTTGACTTTCTCCAGTCAAACTTTCCTAACAGTGAGGTAATTTTCCTTGGTGACTTTAATGTTCACAACTCCAGTTGGCTTCAGGTTTCTAGTCACACCAACCCAGCTGTCAAGATGCTGAGGCTTTTGCAATTACTAATGATCTTGAACAGGTTGTTCATTTACCTACAAGAATATAGGACAATCCTACCCATACAGCCAATACGCTTGATCTTTTTGTCACAAACAATCCTTCTAAGTACATGGTCGAAGTGACGGGTCCTTTAGGCACCTCAGATCACAACTTGGTGATTGTCTCTTCTCCAATGGAGCCTTTATCTCGTGGCTATTCCCAACCTCTGGCATTACAAGAATGCAAAATGGGATGACCTGCGAGATTTCTTTTCTTCTTTTCCTTGGTCAGATTACTGTTTCAAAACTTCTTGTTTGTTGTTTGTTATTTGGTTTTTAGGAGCATTAGCAACTAAGGCCATATTGCTCCGGGAATATGCGGTGGTCATTCCCTGACCTTTCCGCATCCTCCGTATTTGGTGGTGACGAGCTCGAACCCCTGTCTAATCAAGAAGTGTGTGCTACGCACTGCTGCTCCTTCCCACCTGGCTACAGAGGTGCCTTCAAACTTCTGATGTCAACGTTTCCTCAGATGTGTCAGTGAAATTATTCTTGTAGGAATGGAATCCTTTATACCACACTCCACTTTAAAATCTCTTCCTTTATCTAAACCTTGGTTTTCCAATAAATTTGCTAAAGCTGTTCAAGAGAAGAATGTTGCATATCGTAATTGGTTTGTTTCCAATTCTTCAGTTTCATTTTCTGCCTACACCAAAGCTCGTAACAATTGTAGAGCAGTTATTAATCAGTCCATACTAGATTTTGAACAGGGTAAGCAGCAGAAAACTTGCTTCTTGCACTAATGGTAGCCAAGTATTCTGGTCTCTTGCCAAACCTATTGGCTGCAACTTTTGCCCATCTCTGTCAAAACCAGATGGTTCTGTTGTCACTTCAGCCTAGGATAAAGCTGACTTGCTAGCATCCCATTTTTCTTCCAATTTGTGTATTAATGATCTTGGTAAAACATCCCCCATTATTCCCAACACGCTCCATTCAATGCCTCCTGTGATCTTCCGTCAATAGGAAATCAGAAGGATTTTGACGAATCTTGATGCTAAGAAAGCTCCAGGTCCTGATGGTATTTCTCCACTTGTTCTCAAAACCTGTGCTCCTGAACTTACTCCTGTTCTTTGCTGCCTTTTTTCAATTTCTTATTCCAAGGGTGTTTTTCCTTCTGCTTGGAAATTTGCTCATATCCGACCAGTTCCTAAAAATGGTAACAAATCCATCCCATCCAATTATCGTCCCATTGCAATTACTTCTACTCTTTCTAAAGTAATGGAGAAATCAGTTAACTGCCAAATCTTAAACTACCTAGAAACCTTCCGACTGGTCAACGATCGCCAGAATGGATTCCATCAGTGTCAATCCACTGGTGATATTCTGGCTTATGTTACTCATTTATGGACAAATTCAATGGAAAAGTTTGGCGAAACACAAGCAATTACTCTTCACATCTCAAAAGCTTTTGATTGTGTTTGGAATAAAGGTCTTCTAAACAAGCTTCCATTTTATGGTTTGCCAACTATTTTTTGTAATTGGTTATCCAGTTTTCTCTCTGATCGCTCACTGAGGGTGACTGTAGATGGCTCTCTGTCTTCTAACTTTTCCACTAATGCTGGTGTCCCCCAAGGTTCAATTCTTTCCCCCTACTCTTTTCCTCTTGTATATTAATGACCTTTTTGCATTGACTGGAAATCCTATCCACAGTTTTGCAGATGATAGCAAATTGCTTTCCAATTTGAGAAACCTTGACCTGCTCGATCAGCTTCAACTTCTCGAATATTCACTACCAATTCCTTAAATGCCGATCTCCAGGTAACTTTCCAGTGGGGCACAGACAACTTAGTAGATTTCAATCCTTCTAAAACTCCCTCTTGTCTTATATCTCACAAAAAGAATTCTTCTGCTCCTATGCTTGTTTATTGGTGACACTCTAATTTCTAGGCAAAATGATATATCCCTTTTGGGGATTACCCTGACTTCTAATCTCTCTCAGCACAAGCACATTACAAATATTGCTTCCTCTGCATCTAGAAAACTTGCTTTTCTCTTTCGCTCTGGGCGTTACTTTTATTCCAAACGGCTGTTCACTCTGTACAAATCACAAATCCTCCCTACTTTGGAGTATTGTTCCTACATCTGAGGCAGTGCCCCCAAAACCTCTATAAGGCTTCTAGATTCTATTCAGAAGAGGGCAGTTAGGTTAATTAATGATTCCTCTCTAACAGAGTCTCTCCACTCAATGTCTCATAGACATACTGTTTCTGCTGTATGCTTTTCTACAGATACTTCCATTGGCACTGTTCTCCTGAATTGGCTTCTATAATTCCAGCTCTCTCTTTCAAAACAGTCCGAATACATGCCGCCACCAGCCAACATCCATTTACTGTCCAACTTCAAACTCACAGAACCAACTTTTCATCTTCCTCGTTTATTCATTCAACTGCCGTTTCCTGATCAAACTTGCTTCATATGTATTTCCTGAAAATTGCAGTCTACAGAAGTTCTGGTCTATCTTCTTTCGTCTTCTCAACCTCCAACCACAAGCACGGTACTAAGTACTACAGCTTCTAATCTCTCTCGTGTTTGGGGTTTTCACAAAAAAGCATCTGGCTGCCTGAAATCCAGGCATATTTAAGATTGTCCCCCCCAACAGCCCAGTTAGCACAAGACGTGTTTTGTCAAGTAGCACTTTGTTGGATGATGAGCTGGTTCTCCTGATTATATTCAAGCCAAGGTTAAATTATATAACTTAACACTTCCGAAAATTCACCTGGCAGTTTACTTTTCCACTATAGCATTTAATATATGAATAACTGCAGTCTACATTTGGTCGTCTACGGACTTTCGACATGATCTTAAGACTTCTAACACTGCTCCAAACATGATCTTAAGACTTCTAACACTGCTCACACACAACACAGAGCAGCAAACAACCCATTCCCAGCTCTTCAATTCCAAACAAGTTACAATGTGAGAATTAATAAACCTCACATCTTTGTATAGGAAATTTACTGCTGGGCTACAACTGCTGTCTTTCTACAACACATGGAAAAAGCTTAGTGTCAATTCTTATCTGGATAGGGGAATAAGAATTTTATGGGTTTTTTTTTTTTCCTCACTGTGGCAAAGTTTTACATCCAGATGAAAATGGTTCTTCAAGTCAGGCGGTTTTTAATCCATCTGGCTAAAAAACCACCCTAATACACAGATATGCATCAAGTGGCGGCAAACATCCTAAAGAGGAAAATTAAAATGCATTTTTGTGAATAAATATAATTTTGTTTCTCCATATTTTAATATTGCATTTAATTGTGTGATAAGCTATAGGAACTTAACAGAAGGATTCAGAAGTAAATGGAGAATGCCTCTTGTAGCCAATCATATACTTTTTTGCTAATTTCTCTATCTCCTATATACAGGATATGTTAGGCCATATAGGAGAAGAAGAAACATGGACATACAACAAATTACAATGAACAGCGCCTACTGTTTTTTTTTTAATGGAACATTATCAAAGAAATTCTATCAGCAATTGTTTGTAAAACTCATTTTGGTGGATTCAGTCAAAGGTGAAAAGAAAAAGAATAAAGAGGAATAAAATAATACAGTTAATAAATAATTAACCATAATGCTGAATTTGCAAAAAAATAAGTGCCCAACATAGCAAAATAAGCAAGCTACCAATGCATCATCTATTTTACCTGTATATATTCAGAAAACTTAATCTGGCAATTCATACTTGTTTAGATTTATTATCCAAAAATTGAAAAAACCCAAAAACTAGCAAATCAACAGGTCCAAAATTTGTTAGTTTTCAGAACCTCCAATTTCCTATAGGAAATCAGATTCTCCAATAAGATTACTTAATTTGACAAGGCCAAAAAGTTTTAATCCATCCAAGGAGCAAAATTTGTTTACTTTTGCATATTTATTTAATTTAACATAATTTGTTCTATGAGGCAGGTATACTGATTATATTGGAAAATTAGTGAATTCATAACCAAAACACTAGACCTGGGTAATAAAGCTTTTCATCCTTGCCTGTTATCTCCAATTCTGGCCAGAAAGACTTCTTCCCAGCAACCACATCTTCTGGTGGCATAATTGTATGTATTCTTTGAGGATTTGAGGGTTCATATTTGTCCTTTTCCCTGTCTCGTCTTGACATGGATGATACTGCAGCTGAAAGTGCAATAAGAGCCTTTAAAATTACCGAGGTTTGTATATCAATAAAATACAAATAAAATTTAAATGCCTGCACAGACACAGTATTTGTTTTAATCCAATTTTTTATGAAAGCCTAAAACTCATTGTTTGTTCTAAACATTAGACCACTTTTTCCCATTAGTGTGGAAGGATTGAGAACTTAAGAAATCTCTTAGGTTCAAATTACTGTTTCTCAACTTTCAGGAGATTAACAACATATACAAAGTGGATGGTTGCTGAACGTGACTAGCAGATTTTAGAAGAAACCAATAGATCACAGACACCATTTCACAAGAACAACTGAAAATATTTGTAATGATTGCATGACACTTTACTCTTGATAGGCAGTTTGCAGATTATAAGCACGAGTTTTCAATTTTCATTTCTTTTAATTTAGTATTAGCCAAATATGCAAATGAAGCTTCAGGCTTTTGCTACACCAGACAAAAAAAAAAAAGAAAAATATTTTAAAACAATATCTCCTTATATGGGCATGAAAGGTGATACACTGTATACACACTGGCATTAATGATATTAAGAGTAGGAGATCGAAGGACTTACTTAACAAGTACAGGGCAACGTTGGGAAAAAGTTGCATGCTAAGATTAAATTTGAAAATGTTTACAATTCTGTAGAGACACAATAGAAGGGAGCACATGTTGAGAACCTTGTAAATTAATTCAGCCATGGAGAGACTGCAAGGATCATGGAGTACAATTTTTCTTAATGTGGTCTGTGCATATTAACAGGAAAGACTGTTTTTACAGGATGGGATACACTTAAATAGCAGGGGTACAAGAATATTTGGTGATGCTATCAAGGCAGCATTACGTGGGTCAATAAACTGCTGGCTGGAGGTTGGGAACAATGAAAGAATAATAGATTAACTAGAAAGGCAGGAAAATGTGATTCTTGCACTGCTTCTATTCAAAAGTGCAGCATCCTGGAAAGCAAAGTGTAGGGCATTTCAGGCGCTGCTATGGATCATCATATACTGGTGTGCAAAACTTAAGGACCAACACTATTTCTAAAGGTTACAACCACAAAATCTTTACTTAA